>NW_020451071.1:2541296-2680267 GCF_003343035.1 Apteryx rowi
GCCGAGCGGCGGAAAGCGAGGGGGCGTGCGGAGCGCGTGCGGAGCGCTGCTCAGAGAATCCCCCCCTAAGGGGGACAACAAAAGCAAAGCCCGGCACCGGGCTCCTCCGAAAACCCAGCGACGCCCCGGGGCGGCCCCTGCCGCAGCCTTCCGCCAGCGCTGCGCGGTGCGCGCCGGGGCTGCTGCCCGCGTTAGCGGCCCGGCGCCGGGGCAGCTCCGCGAGCCCCTGCGCTGCCGCGCTGCGCCTTCCCTTCAGACCTCCTCAGGAAAAGCTGGACTGGAGAGGCGCCTGATAACATTTACGATTTACCTGTGGTACGATTACATGGGGGAGGGGGGGAGAAAAAAAAAAAGTTAAATACTGCAACAGTATCTTAGCTACTTTGCACCTTGTGTTTTATAGCAACGGTTTTACAGCAGCCTAACACTGAAACTACACGTTTAACAGAGCAACATGCGAAGGGAACACACGATACGCTGCTTCAGCTATGGGGAAGTTTATTGTTGCAGCCCTGCCTTCTGGGATTAATTGCATCTGATTAACGTTCTTGGCACTCAGTACGCCTGCTTTGTTTTTTTGGGGGGAGGTGTTTGGTTTTGATTGCGCTTAATAAAGTCAGAATTTAAATACTTTTAATTACGTTCCAAAGTTCGCAGCTAAGTGGTGTGGATGAGGCAGGGAAAGAGTGAAATCCCGCCTTCCTCGTGATTGTTCGCCAGACATTGTCTGCTGAGTTGCACTGTGATCTCTGCGATGGAAAAAGATGTGGTCATCTGAATCAGGTCCCCGCGGCCACCGAGATTTGATGGGCTGGCTGAGAACAAGCAGCTGGAAGCAAATAGGCTACTTCTGGTTGGGAGCTGGGATCTCTGTTAGGATCAATCACCTTGGAGATTAAAAGCACATGGGGGTGTCTGTGGTGCCCTCAGTTGGGGCATGGTGGAAGAAATTGCTGGCCTGATTCCCAGTAACTCAGAACTCTTCTTGTCCGGCCTCAGGCCAGAGAGTCTTTCCTTCCCTTCCCATGACTGAGCCCCCTCCTTTCAAACACAGTGTATAATACCCTCCTGTGCAAATGTGGAGACATTTTCCTTCCTCTTCTATCATGTTTTTTTTTCACTCCTTCCTGTCCCTCTCTCACATCTTCCTGCTGTCTTCTCTTTTCTTGTGTGTGCTTCTTTCCATTCATTTCTCTCTCTTTTTTTAAACATTTTCTGCCTATTTCTCTTCCCTCGCCCCTTCACCTTTCTACTCGTGTTCTACCCATTCCCCTGGCAGAGTGTCTCTGGTTTCCTACTCCGTTTCCTCCCTGCCCTCTTCCCCACACCCTTTTCTCCTTCCAGATGCTCCACGTTTCACAGGAGCTGCAGTACTGGAGCACCAAGCCAAGAAGCCTTTCAGCCTCAGACAGAGCAGGGCTCCTATTCCCTCCTCTGGAGAGAGCAGGTGGAAGAGGTTCAGTAATGTGATCGTTCTTCACATGGAAGCAACAGTTCTGCCAGAAAAAACTTGCAGACCCTTAAATCAGACTTTTGACAGGTATCCTTACAAGACTTTTAAATTCCTTGATCTATAACTATTAGCTGGAGATAAGAATTATTTAAGATTTTTTGAGCTTGATTAGGACAGACCATCCTGGGAAGGAACAAAGACTTAATCTTAGAAATTGCCAGATTGTATGAAATCCAGCCACCACAGGGTCCAGGATCTTGCCTCCAGAAGTGGCCAGCTCCAGGTGTTTTAACAGAAGGCATGATCAAGCAAACTCAGAACAATCTGTTCCCATCTGTTAAAGACTTTTTTGTCTCTTGGGTTGATGTTCCTTCTGAAATACATTTTAGCATTAACTATGATCACTCTGAGTGGTTCTCCCTACAGATATCCAATCCTGTTTTTAATCCTGATATGCTCTTGGATTCGTCCATCCCACAACAGTGAGTTAGTCTGAAACAAACATTTCTTTTTATCAGTTATATGTCCACTATCACTTTAATTTCTTGATTCACCCCTGTTCTTCTGTCACAATATCATAAAATAAAAAAGCTCCTCATTTGCCTTCTCAAGAGCATCATTACTTGTCATTCTGCACTTTCATCACCTCTATCTTTCCTGGTCATAAGCTGTCCATAGGAAGCCGTATGAGTCAGGACAGATTCAATAGTGACCATGATGGCAACTCACAGTTCTTGCAGAGCTTCCCTAAGACTCTCTGTAATTGCTGCAGATAAGACCTAAAGACACTACGAATGCAGCACACAGCATGAATGTCCACAGGATGAGACTGGAGGCCTTGTAAAAGCTGGAACAATGTCTCTAAACTGCAAATAATCAAGCATGGATTTTGCTTTGGCTAGAGGCCTTCAAAGYGCTCAATGCAATAGCAATAAAGAATATTTATTAAAAATGAACAATTTTTGGCTTATCCCAGCATGTCTGAGTTGTCTCTAAGTTTCTTCCATTGGATCTATTTGCCTTATAGAAATAAAAAACTCTGTAGGTTCCCCCAACAGTGCAGATAAACCCTTTTAAAAGTCTGAATATCAGCTTAGATCTGCAAGAGCTCTTGGAGGTTGGAGACTTGGACAATTAATAGATAAATATGAATTACAACAGAAAATATCTGATATCACAAATACCACTATAGTACCGTCAAAATCTTTCTCTTGACTTTCTCCTCAATTTTCTGAGGAAGAAAAGATAAAAGCCTTCTCATGCAACTTGTTAGAAGTAATGACTGGCTCAAACATTTACTGGCACAAGAAGGGAGAAGACCAAAATCTGCTAGTTTAAGGTTCAGACTGTGCAGTTTCCTCTGCTTAATCACACAAGCTGAAGTTCCTTGCTGCACTGGCATTTTATATATAATAGCAGAGGGAAAGGGATGTAAAGACCTTTTTCTCTACGATGGCTCACTGGATTCCCATGTGATAAACTGACTCCTGGACCTGGGCCTTTTAAAAAAACCAGCAAGTATTGTAAAACTTACGGGAAAAAAACAGGTGAGCTACACTGATACATACATTTCTGATGAGCAGCAGTACGCATTACTAGTCAGTTTTCCATTGAGGGAAAAATCAGTCCTGTGGAATCATATGATATGAATCTAATTAATTTTGTTTACCCGCTTGAAACAGTCTGGAACAGCTCATCTCACACGGCATCCAAACACTCCCCCTGTTCTGAAGTCTCAGCSAAAGCCTGATGTCCTCTTCCCAGAGAGGACTGACCAGTGACATGAAGTCAGAGAATGCTCACCCTGCCTACTCTCCAGGCATCCAAGCAGTGGGAAAACATCCATAATTCTGTATTTTTTTTTTTCCACGAATCAAAACACCCCTGCACACAATGACCTTGCAAGGCTGCATGCAGCAGCACCATCTGGTGATGGCTGCGTTGAACCTCCTTGCACAGCTCACAGTGCCAGGCAGGAGCTGAGGTGTCCGCAGGAGCCTGGCTTCTCCCTCCTCTTCCCCAGCAGGAGCTCCGAGACCAGGCTCCAGGAACGGCAGGTTGATTCATTCTGTGCCCTCAAGTATTCATGGAGGCTGAGCACTTCCCAGCGCTCCCTGCCAAGCTGTATGGTTTCCTGAGCAGTCGGCCGATGGCACGTAGTTGTTCAAGAAACCGACTGTCAAGAGTGAACAGATCTCCTGATGCTTGTGTGGCTGAGCAGCAGGATGGCGCATGGCATGCACTGGCAGCAAATACTAAATAAGGCACAGGAGGCAAAACAACCTGAATTACAGGTAAATTATAGAAAAAACAAACAGGTAAGAGGGTCCTTAATAACCTTTTGCCACTCTAGAAAAAGATTTTAGTGCAGTGAAGGAGAACTCCCTGAAAACAACACCTTAGTGCTCACTGACAATCAAAAAGACAAATAGACTTAGAAATTATTAAAAATAGAACCAASAGCAAAACCAAAACCATCACTTAGCCAGCGTATAAATGATGCACCCAGGCTATTTATATGGTGTGCAACACTGGTGTTCCCTCCATCTCAAAAAGTACAGAATAGAACTAGAAAAGGTACAGAAAAAGATGGCAAAGATGATCGAAGGCATGGATCAGGGTTGTGAAGGAAGAGAGACCGACTAGATTAGGATTTCTCAGCCTGGAAAAAAATAACTGTAGGGGAAAATATGAGAGAGAGCTGTAMAATCATAAACCATATGAGCAAGATGAATGAGGAAGGATTATTCACTCTTTCCCACATGAGACCTAAGGGGCACCCRATGGAATTACGAGGTAGGAGGTTTAAAACACACAGAAGCAAACACCTTTTCAAGCGGTGCACAGTTACTATATACAATCCACTGCCAAAAATGGAGGCCATAAATATAAACAGCCTCATGAAGGGATTAGACATTTATGGAGGATATACTCAGTAGTGGCTATTGACYGTGATGTAAACCCTGGCTCAGGAAGTCCTTAAACCACTGCCAGCTGGGAGGATACAACAGAGGAAGGACCACTTTGCGTTTCTCTTATTTCTTACCCTTTTCTGTTTAAGCATCTTATTTCTTACTCTGAAGCCTCAGTTAGTGGCCACTCTTTGGAACAGTAGGGCTGAGGTATGATGAATCTAGGAGGGCCCTACTATGGCTATTCTTAAATTCCCCTGGATGGGAATTGTCATATCTAAGTGAGAAAAGACAGGAATGACACCTCTTGAAACTGGCTTAGCCACCATTCTTTGCAGATGAATGAATGACCAAAGAAAGGAAGAAATCTGTGAGTTTGCTCCTGCATCCTTCCTTCAAGCCACAGCAATCTTAAGGATAACTTCATGGGTTTTGTAGTCTAGCTGGAAAACTTGTAATTTGGTTCTGCAAACTAAGTCAGAGCACTCAGCTAAGCCCTGTTGTAACTTTATGATTTAGGCCTGGCCTCACTTCACACCACAGCTCTACAAAAATTCATGCATCACGTAAAAACTTCCACTTCTTTTTCCTRCCAAAGTGTGCATTATTCCCTTCACCAGTAACCTGTAAATCTCTAATAATTTAGTATTGTCCCCATTTGGCGAGTTAAGGGCAAATGCCTGAATTGCTCCATTTTAAATTTCTACCGAACACTGGTTACATTCAGAGGTGAGTCTGTAAAGCAATGGAAAAGCTTTGGCTTTCACAACTACTGTTGCAAAAATGCTACTGACATTTCTTGTAAATGGAACTGCAGTTAAATACATTTAAAAAATACAAAAAGTAAAAGAGTTGTAGAGGTCAGTGAAGCAGGAGGTAACTCTATTTAGTTCCTCTATTAATTTTAGTCTATTTATACAACTTCCCTTTTATAGTTCTTTCTATAAGAGTGCTTGTTAAACCTCTAAATAATGACAGCTGCTAAAAACCGAATATCCCATGTGTGGAATCATTTGTGGTCTGGAAATAAAAAAAATCAAAAAAAGAAAAGATCAAGTTCCTCTCTAATGATAATAATTATGGGATCAATCCAAAACTCACTGAAGTCCAAAGCAAAGCTGCCACTAATTTAAGCTACACAAGAGTCACTCCTTGTTTGTATGTCTGCTGTTGCTCCTGATTTATACCAGTGCAAACTAGAAAGAGAGATTTAGACTTATATCAGCTTTTCTTAGTTAGGATGGTTACTTATTTTCCATGAACAAACTGGAGCTCACCTGATCCTTATTATTTTTTATTTTTTGGAAAACACCAGGTCATTTTATAAAGTGCTGGTATTATAAACTGCAGAATATAGTTTATAAGAGCACTAACTCCTACAAGCCAATCATTAATACAACTAATGGCCTGTTTGTTGTATTAAACTGCTCTCATTTKTCTGGGTCCATTAACAAATGCAGTGGTCATTAACTGTTAACAGCAACTCAGTTATTAGATTTTATTACTTGTACAGGAAACACTGGAGAACAAACTGATTGTTTTGGTTTACTGGGGTTTATTTCTTTCCCAGCAGTCTTGCCCTATTATTTATAATTTAGCTCCTTGCTTATTCCCAAACATGACTGACACACTCAGAAATGGGTTCAAGTCATCCATGTAGACAGTCAGTTCGCATGCCAGGCCCTCCTGCCATCCCCACCTAGACCAACAAACCTCTCCTCCAAACCAGAGAGCTCTGAGATACCAGGCATCTGAAGTAGCCTCTATTTTTCTGATTTTTCTGATGGGCAGCTCTTTCCATCCAAATGCATATAAAATAATGGGATTTAAGCAAAAGATATATTAATGTGATCTAGCAGGCTGTAAAATCTTCTGCTTCATTCATGGTTCTCTCTCTCTCTCTCTTTATTTCATTGAAGTCCAAGTTTAAAAACATCCGTTACTTCCTCTTGGTTGGTACTGATGCATCAAATATGGGTGATCTCCTTCTGTCTTACACAGACATTTAGACCAGATGATTGTAGAAGTCTCCTCTGGCCTTGTGGTTTAGGAATAAGCTTAAAGCCACAATCTTGCAAACACTTGTCCATGAAGAGTTTTACCCAATATTATYGAGCTGAGCTTTGGAAGAGATTCCTCGTTGCGAATGCTGAAGACCCCTGATACACACACCTCACTGGCTCTGGCTTCTTCACCCCAATTCAGTTCCAAGCAATGGAAAAACAATACCAGTATCAAAATGTCATAAAGGACCAGCAATGATTTGTCATGAAGGTGGCTTTTGTGAAGCAGTCTGAGGAGTTTTCCTCAACCTTCAGTGCCATGATACACAAATGAGGGAGGAGACACTTACTCAGAATGTATTGTTGATGCTCTTTGAAAACAGGATCTTCCGGACTCCCACCAATCAGTGTCAGACCAGACTGGTGTTGCAAGACAACTATCAGTACTTCAGAGGTGGAGATATGCGAAGTGACTGTGGTTTATCCTCTACAGGGAAGGGCATATTTAATGAGGCTGAAACAAATATTGACTTTTGAGCATTTGGGCCTTTTCTACTGCACTGTAGTTACTCATGATACTTGTAAACATAGGTTCTTCTCTCCTCCTACAAAGGCACAGGGGTACCTGTGGTATAAATGATCCAACCCATTTATGACAGGTCTTAGTAAATCAGAAAGGTAGGGGCATAACCAGCACAGGGGTATAATCAGCAGCACACATGATACCAACTGGTGTTTAACTGTCTGTAGAAGAAAGGCCACACTCCTSCAAATAAAGTGATTCACAATGTGGTGTCTGAACATGTTGCATTTGAGATGCCCCACCAATCAGCTTCTCATTTGGCTTATGAAACGTGGTCCTATCATGAAGGTTTGATTACACACAAAGCGGTCAGAGGATGGTCACAGAGTGTAGATTTGGCCAACTGAAATCAGGCGGGTGCTATCTCTAAAACCATTTGGATGCTATTGCACCCAAAGGCAATCATCTTGTGGTGTGACAAGTCCTATGCAGCATCAAGAGGAAAAAGGGGAGAGATTTTGCTAAGAACAGGTTCAAGACACTGCTGGTTTGTAGGACCATCATAGACAATTAGAAAGTGCTTCCATTATCCCTGGGGCAGAGGTTAAAGCCTACTCTGTATTCCCATGCCAGTGTCCCATATGGTATTTGCAGGGGGAAGTGTAGTGCTGTGGCACTGGGGACTGAAAGATATGAGTCAGCTTCTCTCTCCTGCCTGCAAATGAGACACTTCTGATACAACTTCCCCCCTATCAGAGCTTCTGATAACAGCTTCCTTCCTACCCTCTTTCCCAAGATAGCACGTGCCAACACATTGTGCAACGAAACCAGTTGGACGAGAAATTTAAAAGTATTTAAGAAGCCCAAGAATGTGCACATTATGCCATTAAGAAGCTGACGTCAGCGGAGACTTGCTAGGTATGGCCCCAGATCGTCGGGCATGTAGGTGTTCTCCTCACCCTGCAGTGACAGAGAGGGTAGAATAAAAAGGGAATCTTTGCACATTTCAGCTCCTGGCACAGCTCAGAACATATTAAATCCCAGGGTTTTCCATGGACAGCAGGACTGTTCAAACACAGAGGAGAGCCCACGGTCCTCACTTCATGTACAGCAAGTGGGTGCCAGAGCAGATCTAGTCCCTTGTTACAAGGAGGCTGAGCAAGTACTCAAGCACCCCCTTCTCTGGCCTTGAAGGAGATACTGTGCAGCTGCACCAACCTCCCTCTCCTCTTTCTTGTCCTCCTCCCTCAAGCTCCTCTTCTAGGTGTGGGTCTCTCTAACAAAGTCACCATGCACTTCATGCAGCATGTCACTCCCTCTTTTTTCTCCCACCAGATCATTTTTCTTTCTCCAAGGATCTGGGTGTCAGTTCAGCAAAGGAAAAGATCCTGCCACAAAACTGAAGAGCACATTATAATTTCCCAGTGCACCTGGCCACCATACACTGACAGGCTGATCCTTCCATTTGTGAAATACCTTTTTTTATTCTCTCCATACTGCTCTGGTCAGAAGCTGCTGCCTAAGCCAAGTTGATATGCCCTAGATGCATGTGGTAAAGGCTTCATATTCAGCTCATAAAGAAACAATAAAAGTAAAATATGAAATTACTTTAAGATTCAGGAGGGAGAGTCAAGCCAGAGCCTATCACCAAGATAGCATGTAGCTTTGTTTTAGATCAGGGAAACTGATCCCTGCTGTTTCCAATCAGAGAAGCAAATTTTTCTAGTGAGATCCAGAGCTTTCAAACCTGTGCTGGCTCTGTGAAGAGCCAGTTGCCTTKTCTTTGCAATACAGGCCCTAATCAGGCACAGATGCACATTTCTGAGGTAAAAGGTGCCAAGATACCCTGGAGGAAAGATATTTTCTGGAAGCAGGTACCTGCCGCAGCCAAATAAAGTCCCCAGGCTGGCAGCCCATTTCCTGAGTACCCAAGATACTCAGATGAAAGAAAGAAGGAGCAAGGAGCAAGCTGAAGGCAAGATGAATTGCACTAAAGGCTGTATAAAGCCTGTTCTTTTGGGAAAGCGCCCCGCTCTACTTCATCTGGCCATAAAACCCAGTCTGATTTCATTCCTGTCCATTTTCCTGTTCCAGAGACTTTTCCTCCCCTTCTTCTGTCTCTGCTGCTGGAATCCATCTCCTGACAGGGCCTCAGTCTAGGCCACCAAGACTCCATTGAGTATGGCAATCTGCTCTGTGCATGCGGTTGCAGTCTTGACCTTCTGATACCCTGATGCCCTGGAGGCATCTGGAGTCCAAGTGCAATCCCCTGGCCAACCAGCATTGCAGTAGGGGGACATCTCCTAGAGCCCTTTGGCTGACGTTAATCAAGTAAGACAGAAATGGCAGAAGTCCTGACGGTTAAGTGCTGATCAGGTATTGTCATGAAGTAAATAAAAAGGCTGCAAGAAAAGACCAACCAGGACATTATGGGATAGCACTGAAGGACAAACAGAACCCAAATTCTGTAACCTGGGCTTGCTGCTCTATCTTCATTACCAAGAATGCAAGTGAGAACTTTTGAACCCAGGCTCTGAATTGTACCCACAGGCAGGCCTGGGGCAAAGAACCTTTACACCTGGGCGAAAATGTGTTTTTCAATATTGACAGGTATCATAGAGTATTTGTATTAATGTCCAGAGAAGTCCTAACTTACGCTCTTGTTAAAGATATAGTAAAAGGATTCATAGGCACCAAGGCTTGGGCACATGCTCACTGGCTGATCCTAAGGCCACTCAAAAGATAGCTATGAAGAATGCAATACCTACAAAGTTACATAGCTTTGCCATCTTATTGGACTTTCTAGAGAAAAGCTGTATACAGAGGAACAAGAAAGATAAGGTGTGTTCAGCTTGTGTTACTCTGGATCAACAGGACAGATCTGTTGCTGGACGTTGTGCAGACACATATGTGAAGTCTCTGGGAGAGGGACTGTGCTGGCCATGGAGACCTGGGGGCTGCTTTGCTGAGAAGTTTGGCACACAGCTACAAGGGCTGCCATTCTTTGGCTCTGAGAAGACTTGCATCGAATGCAAAATAATCTCTGTGAGAAATCAGCATAAATTGTGCCCAACTGCCTGGTTCTCATGGTAGAGTCTGAAACTGAAACAGGTGAAACCGCAACTGGCAGGGAACTTGTTGCACAAAACTGCTGCAGTGATTACCAGACAACTGTTTAAGAACCAAGCATGCAAATTGTTCCCTAGAAATGTTTATCTAATATGAATATTATTCCTTAGGAAGTAGGATGCTGTTCTTTCCCTTGGTAGTTTATCTTTGCATTTTTTTCAAATCCTGAAAAGACTGAACTCTGACCTGTGCTAAAATAATAGTAGGTACTGTTTAACAATAAGTAGACTAAGAAGGAGAGAAAAAGAAATGTGTTAAAGTTGCGTRACTATTACAACAACATGGTAGAGACTCATTATATTAGCTAATAATAACTGAGTTGACTCCTTTAACACTGACAAAGGATGAGCAAGCCCTCAGGGTTCTTCTTTTGGTCAAGACTAAGGCTGATCTTTCAGTTTCCCGCCATGTCTCTGATTAAATTCCATTTTTTCATCAAAGATAACCCATGTGCCAAGAACTGCACATTCATTTCTCCATCTCACAAGTGCTGAACTCTGTTCTCCTGAATTGCAAGAGTTCACCAGTATTCTCAATTTAGCTATACTTTTTCTAGCAGGCATAAGAGCTATCATCTCTTTCATACCTATAGAGCAGATGGAAATTGAAAAGCCAGCAGGAAGTGGTAAGAATGAATGGAGTTAAAAGTATACTGAAGTGAGTGTACTGTAGAGAATATAATGATAAAGAACAATGGTCAAAGGGAGAAGGGAACAATTACCTGGACTAGGTAACTATAAGAAAAAGAAACACTTAGGCGGTATTGCACATTATTAGCCTTTAAACTCTACATAATAAAGATTTTTTTCTTCAGTCCGTTACAAAGAATTTGTCGCTTGGTTCAGAACTGGACCCCAAAACGTCCCTGTGCATACAATTAGAGCATTGGGGCAGGCCTGCACTGCTGGGATATGCTGTGCATGAGACATATATCTGTTTCTGCTTTCCTCGTTGCTGATAGCAAGAAAACACGCTTTTACTCAAATCTTTAAAATCTGAATATAAGACCTCTGTGATACCAAGATGCCATCCCAAGATAAAAAACATTACATTCCTATTTTCGGTAACACTTCTGTTGGTGGCACACGTAGGAGTAAGTTACCTGGATGTCTCCATCCACACTCTAGTGGTTACCACAGTGACACTCTTCCTTCCATTGAACCAGAATATAGATCAGCCACTTAAATACCAGCATCAGCCTGAGCGCAGCACCCTCTCACAAATGGTGCTGAGAAGTTCTAAGTTGCCTGTGAAGAAACAGGGAGAAACAATGCGCGGGACCTCCCCATTGATCCTATTTCTGCTGGGAAGCCCCAAATTGTACACCTACGCAGCAAACCGTATACATATGGAGGCTCTTGCCGAGCTACACTTCACCATGAATCACAAGCATATAAAAAGAGAGTACCTCAGGACTGTTCTAAAACTTCGAGGTGCTGCTCCAAAATCTCAGAACTTATAAAACATTTAGAAACTAGAAGGTGTAGCCACACTGCAGAAAAGAGAAAGCACCCCCATGCACACAACGCTGCATCAGAGCATTAAGTGAGGAGCTATGAAAATCAGGTTTTCATCTGTTCTCAAAGACCTCTAGATGGAGCTACCCCTTTTGTTTTCAAGCCAAGTAACAGCTAGTTGCCAACTACAAGGCAAAGCAAAGGAAAAATAATGCTATGTAAGGGAGGGAAGCACTGGCATTTCCAGCAGTGTAAGTGGAAGCATCTTTTTTGCGTGAATGTTTTGCTGTCGTTAGACATTCTGAGCTTTTTTTTAATCCTTCAAGAAACCAGCTGTGTTGTCATCCCCTTGCTTTGCTTAAAAAAGTCAAGCCACCTTCCAGCAGAGTGACATAAAACATTTGGGAGTGAAAAGAGAGTCAGACTGGATTGCAAACCGCTGAGATCTGAATGTAAATAATATGCCAGAWCCTCAGCTGGACAAAAATCAGCCAGGCTAATTTACCTCAGTGGTGTGGCACTGATTTACAGAAGCGTGGGAGCTGAGCTCAGCGTTGGATTAGGCCTCTTTGAAGAGGGAAAGACTGCAAAAAATGGGACACTGAAGAGCTCCTTCCTCTCAGATGATGGGGAACTCCTTTTCTGGAAGGCCTACACCTTCCACGGGCAGGGGTAGCCACAGATTTTGACTTTCCCAGCATGGTCAGCAAGTCTGAAGAGAATTACCAGGGCCTGTTTTCTCCTTTCCATGTTACGTGGTGGACAGCCATCAGTATAAGCACGGAGGGGAGGGAAGACTACTGGCCATAGCRCAAAAGGAGACATCACTCAGGTACTGGAGTCTGCACCTCAAGGGTGGAGAACAAGCCCTGAGGGTACCACCATGCCAGCACTGTGGGCAGACAGAAGGAAATACTAACATCGTCATATTCCTGCAATATTCCCACCAGGCCTGAGAACCACAAAGCCGTGATCTTGGAGGCTGCACRTATCTCCCTTTAAACATCACCCCAAAAGCACCACACCCTCCCATCTTTGCACAGGGTGAGGTGCACAGATGGGCAGGGTCCAGAGCCAGCATTTCATTTCCCCTAACCAGCCCTTGAAAAGCCCCTGGGAAGGCAGGGCACCCCTTGGCAGCCACTGTGGTTCACAGCTGCCGGCGTCTGCTCCGCTAGAGGGTACCCTCATCCCACAGAGATGCTGCGCAGGAAGCTCTGCTGAATGCTGCTTCTAATGAAACCTGAAGGCCAGGCCCAGGAAAGTAAAAATCAAACTTTACAGAAAAGCATGCTGTAATTTTATGATGCGCTTTAATTTGACTCTGTTTAGTTAGAGCAGCCCCCTGGGCAGGCTGGGACTGCGCTGTGCGGCATACGGCTGTGCTTTCAACTAACAGCTCCAGCCTCTTCCAAGGATGTAAATGTTAGAGCCTCATGTGCAATCAAAGCTGAAAATGACCCTGGGGAGTAAATGAAAAAAAACAGGAGGCCTTCAGGAGCTCACATTTAAAATACATATTTAATTTTATTAAAGGAGTAAGAGCAAAAATGTTCAGATCTCTATTATTATTTGCATCATAGCAGTGCCTGAGGGGAGTCAAATAAGCACAGGACTTCCCCGTGCTGGGAACTGGATGAACACACAGTAAGGAGGCACACAGCTTGTCCCACATAGCCTGCAATCTAAATAGACAAGGCTTAAGGGAGGAAGAAAAACAGACCAAGGAGGGACAAAGTGGTGGCCCAAGACCCCCCTGCAGATGGGGCAGAGCAAAGAGTAGGACCCCGGTCACCCAGTTCCCCTGCCAGGATCCACTTCCTTGGCTCACGCTTTTTCAGATGCTGTGTGTGCACAGCATGCACTGGTTTTSTTTTTTCCGGATAGGTTACAAACATGGATACATAGCTCTTCTGGAAACCAGGTTCCCTGGAGTTCGGTTTCAGCTAGGCTAAAGCAGGTCACAGGAAACACTAGTGTGAGTAAACCACTAGCCTAAATTGTGACCTAGCTAAAAGAAGAAAATATTGGAAATGCCACCTATTTTAATGTTGACTGGAAAAACACCCTACACTTCCAGCTCTGCCTGCCCCAATACCTCCTATATCCCTGCAGACTAGTGGTTAAGTCTGCACCTGCCATACTCTAAGGGAAGCTCAAAAGGACTTGGTGAACAGTTTGGCTCACATAGCTGGCTATGCTAATGGTCAATTTTTCATCCAGACTGGGGATAGTGACCTGAAAGTTACTGAATTCATGCAACTCCCTCTCACTTCAACGGGAAGTGAGAACTCTTGGCTACAATGAACAAACCGATACCTGGTCCTGGAACTTTCTGCCCCTGCTCTGCTCCAGATTGGTGCACGATCTAGTTTGTATTGCACCAAATGGAGATCTTTAATTTGCTTTCTTACACTAGAAACTGCAGGAAAAATTTTCCTCTCAGATCCATTCCATTAGCACTCACTTCCCAACAGTTCCTTCCCTACACACAGCTCTTTAGATACCAGTGAAGGTGGAATATGGAAGATCAACACTAGACTGATCAGATAGGAGAATATTTCCCCAGGATAGACTATTTCAGGGGAAAAATATACTTAACAACGACTTTGTACATCCCCAAAAAACCCAACAGCCTTAAACCAGTGAAAATGAAGACTCATATGATTATTTGGAATTGCTCCAGGGTCGTCACTGAGGCAACAGGAAGAAATCGTGAAGGAAATTTTAAGGTATGTAACAGCCTGAGGTTCTTCACAGCCTCACAGCAAATACAATAGAAGAATCATTAACTGGTAGGGCAGCAGGGAATTTTTCAGCAAAATTCATTGAAACATTCCTCTGAAAGAAAAAACCTTTGATCAGAAAGGTGCTGGTTTCAGCACAGCTCCCACCGGCAAAGTTGTCTCAGTCCAGGATGGAATTTTGGTCAGCATTAGAGACGGGCCAGCGGACAAGGCACTCTCATGGGATGTGGCATGCCAAGGTGTAAATCCTGGATTTGCAAAGGGACTTGACCTTGGGCCTTCAGCATCTCTAGGGAATGTCCTAACCACAGGGTTATTTACTATTCTGGCACAAGCTCTCTTACTCACTCAGCATTTTTGTACTAAAAAGAAGAGGGGAAAAAAATCTTGAGTTAATAATGGAAACATTTTTTTCTCCAGAGAGCTGAAAAATCATTTGCTTCCCCACACTAACTAGTTAGCATCTACCTTGTATGCATGAAACCTTCCCTGATATCTAAAGAACAATGTGGATGGAAGGGATTCTTGGGAGCTGAGTATTAGTGGACAGGTTCTGAGAGTCAGGAAAGCCTATATGTAGGTACCTACATCTGTCCTCACTGAGGAAATTACTGAATGCCATTGACATCACTGGGGCACTTTCCTGTTTGAGAAAAGGATATAAGGATCAGTCCTGCAACATTAAACTTGACTGTTATAAAACTTGTCCAAATAGAGTTGGTGGTTCATTTTTCATTCAAACTTTTTTTTTTTTTTTTTTGGGGGGGGGGGTAGGAGAAATAAACCAGGACAGATTTCTCACATAAAATTATATGATGTAGTTTTGACCCATATGAACATTTCTGATGTATGTGTCTACATAGGTCTGCCTGTAAAATATTTTAGGAGCCCTGTGCACAAGATGTGTTCTGATATAGGTGAATTATACAYGAACAAGCACTACAATGAACACATACACGCACACACTCCCCAAAACCCCTGTGGGTTGACAGGTATCAGAAACAGGACCTGAAATCCCCTTTTGGAAACCTTGCGTACATGCTCGGAGCTCTCACCCTGCATTCTATTGACTAATTTACCAAATGAATAGCAGATGAATGGCTGTCATTTCTCTGCTGATTTTGACAGTGGCTGCACCCTTGTGGCAATTAATGTTTTTTATGGAAAACACCATGTATTTCCACTGGATTGCTTAGCTATATTTTGGCATTCCGTTTATTACAGAGAATTATTTGTTATTGAATCCTTAGTGGTCAATAGCATCAACTTCATTCTAATTACCAAGGCAGCCAAGTAATATTTTTCCCCATTTACAGATATTTGTAGGACTATAACCAGAAAGAAAGCCATGAGTGACGAGGCCAGTAAACAGTGCAATTTGCTGACTAGTGTTTGTTTTATAACCTTTGGCACATCTTGATATGTACATAATAATAGTTCTTAACCCATAAATAATATTTTACAGAGGTCACACTATAGTTATTTAAGTTCAGGGGTTTATTTCCCAGAACACTAAGTAGCTGTGAATGAATTATGTTTAGTCTGATCTGCCACAGAAGGGTCATAAACTTATAAGTTGTAGCAAACCATGGAATATTACTCCTGTATGTCAGGCAAACTGTAAATGTTAAAGAATAATGCTTGATAAGGAGAAAGTCTTTTTATTTTGTTAAAGTAATATATGTTCCTAGGGAAAGACTATAAAAATTCATGTTAACTTATGTGACAATTTRGATAATCTCCCTACATACAGCTTGTGAATTCTGCTTGGTACAGGGGACTTTGTATGTCTGTGAGAGGCTACAAACTCCGTTCTGAGCAAGCTAATTTTTTCTTTCTTGGCTTCCTTAGGTTTATACATGAACATGAGTGTCCCAGAATCCACAGGAGGTGAAGAGAGAAACTTCTGTGCCTTTGTACAGGGCTAATTAAAATGGGGTCATTAAACTTTGCCGATAGCCCGTTCAAATGCAACAGACTTGGACAAAAAGAAGGCTACTACGTTGTTCGTTAAATCTGATAAACACGTAAGGGGCAGGGAGGCGACGAGAACTAAGCTGCTGATCGTCATGTAGGGGACTTTGATCACCTTGGAGGCTGCTCTGGTCACCTGACAAAGGACGGTATAGCAGAAAGCAGCTTTCAGTTGCGGTGAATTAAAAATGAGGAGACCAAAGGGACTGCATGGTCTGGGAAAGACACCTGGTGCAGGAAACAGGAGTCGGGGACATGCTTTTATAACAGAAGGGGATATTTATTAACTGCAGTACCAACTGAGAGCAAGAAATCCAGCCTAGGAGGAGAGGAAAAGGCTCCTGAGTCCTGAAGCAAAGCTGTAGGCGGTAAAAGGGAGAGAGAGCCAGGCCTGCAAGAACTCTGACTTCATCCCAAAGAACATGCAAAAGTGAGAAAAGCAGGAAAGTGCATCTGAGTCTGTATATTTTTGGTGTTGATTAATGTAATGACTTTAAAGCAATATTTGGATTTGGAACCTGCTGCAAAACCTGAGTTTCTCTGTGCTTCCCCCATCTCATATCCCCAAAGTGGTGAATTACAAGGTTAGAGCTCTTGGAAAGGGTAATGTTAAGCAAGAGGAAGAAAAACACTGGTCCTGAGGGTGTTTGAGCTGCTGCACCGACAAGTCCCCTGTCAGGGAAGAGGTACCAGAACCTGTCCTGAGGTTATGCCCAGGACACAGCCACCGCTGCCTCCTAATCTGACAAACGGGTCCAGAAGAGCCAAGCAAGGCAGTGGGAGCAGCGCAGGCACGGCAGCCAGCTCTGCAGCYGGGGCTGCCCTTACGGCCTCAGCACCAGCTCGCGCTTACAGCCTCAGCACCAGCTCGCACGCTGGAGGCCACATCACTCTTCCCTTCCCGGGGGCCTGCCCACGGCCCTGCACGGCAGGTACAGCGCTGTGATATCCCCACCTGTCTGTTACTGGATGAACTGGAAAAAGCTGAGGGCTCTCAGGAACTGGAAAAGTTTCATGGGTGACCTTTAAGGGATGCCTTATTGAGGCAGTGACAACTTTCCAGAACAGAAATAAAGTATGAACCAAGAGGATAATCAATAATGAAGATCAGATCATTCTGGTTCTCCAAAATTTTCCGACTCCAGCCAACTATTTTGCTCCTACTGACTCCAGGAGGCCTTGCTGTGAAATTCTATCCAGCCTGGAGACTTTTAAGAAGATCAGATAAATACAAATAAAACAAAAAAACAGAAATCACCAACTGCCTTTTTTGACTTTGTGTTCCTAGGGTTGTATGCCTAAATCCAGGATTAATTTTTGTGAGAGTGCTGCAGCATGGGGGGACAGAACGTAGACCACCGCCCAGCTGTGCCTTCTGTTATTTGCAAGTTGTGTTAATGTTCTGGCACTTCCTTCTGCACACAATTAGTCCTGCCTAAAAGAATACTTGTATACCGGTGGGGGAGATTTTAAAAGTAAAAATATGACAGTGAATTGTTGAGTTCCCATTGAAAGCCAGCAGGAGTTGCATGCCTAACTTGTTCATTTGCCTTGAAAATGACAGTGAATATTATTTTGAAATTTATTAACTATTAAAAAGAAAAAAAGAATTTGAGTGATTCCAATTTTGAATCTGATTTGATTTTGAGCGATTCTTGCTTCTTTAAGAAATTTAAGGACAAGCAATTTCTTCTCTGTGTACTCTTTAAAGGCACTTTGGGGAACTCATTTATTCTGTTTTAAAGACCTGTTTTTATGAGTTTCTTCACCATAGAGCAAGTATTCCAATTCATAGCTGTTTTCTTATGATACTGAATTCAAATTGAACTGTAATTTCTAGGGGTGGGGGTCTAAACACAAGGGAATCTGTGAACAGCATATCTTGTGAAACCTGGCTTCCTATGGCTGTCTCATACTTGGATTGTCCTGTTTCTAATACAGCATGAACTCCAAGAGACACTTTTCCTGTTCTTGGAGTCTTCAAGATGACTGTTTCTCATGTATTTCACATTTCTATTAATACAGCAGAGGCTGCAGCCTTTCTCTCAGTGGGGGCATTCACTTGGATCCTTCTCTTTTATGCCGATGCCTGTTTCCATAAAACCTGTACAAATCTTCTTTGAACCCCTACTTTGAATCTTCTTCTTGTTTGTCTGATTTGTTACTTTATCCATCACCATAATGATAATTTAAGCTGCATTTTATCACTGAGCTTATTTATTTAGAAATTCCAATTCAAAATAATGGGAAAATAAATCAACTAACCATAGCATCTCTTATGCCCAGAGACATTTCAGGAACAATAGTCTTGGGCTTCCTGGTGATCCAAACATATGATGTGTCACAGAGCTCCTAGCTATGCTGTATGACCATCCATTCAAGAGATGCCAGCATGAGGTCATATTATATCTTTTATTATCTGTATATTGATTCAAGTGTTTGACACTGCATCAATAACATCACTGTTATATAGAGCATAATTGCTCAGTCCTTTACTTGCCATCCGCAGCCACTAGATAAGAATGGGATATAAAAAGTTTCATAGATATTTCCTAGGTCYTCATGAAACCCCAGGAAACAATGTAGTATAAAGATTATTGGTTTTCAAGGCCTCTTTACACATACGTACCATTGCCATTGACTGAACAAGACATATATAGTGGCATTCCTATATTGCTAGAACTTATACAATGACCAAAACTGCAATGGCCTGCACTTGATTTCTGAGTGCAATACATTTTGTTTTATTCTGGGAAAAAAGGACATTTAGAAGACAAGACATTTAGAAACCTGAAATAATTGTTTGATCAGAAGGAAACATCAGCTTATGACTTGTTCAGTATATCGTATTTATTCAGTGCTGCTGTAGTCTTGACATGCCCTCAAGAATGCTATTGTGCTAAGCAAGATACAAATAAGGAATGAAAAGTGGTCTTCTCCCAAGAGGTCTCACACCAGTGCCTAAGTGTATTAAACACACCTGGGCCCATAGCCACACTTGTGACCATCAGTTCCTTACTGCCTACATCTATCTGTTCTATATAAAATAAATCTTTGTTGTACACAGGAGGCATCATTTTAAATTGCAATTTTCCATGCCTGCAATTTTTGATGAAATTAAAACCTCTGCTGGAGTCACTGGAATTTTTAAGGGAAGCTAAGCAAGCAAAGTCAATAGCTGTTGGTTGCCTAAATAAAACTGATAGTGTTATTTTGAAAATCCTAGCCCAGGAATTTTAGATGTACCAGAAATATAAAATGAGACTCCTTCTACTGCTATTACTAAATACAATATATTATAATTCATTTAAGACCCTACATTAATCCTTTCTAGACATGAATAATTTTTTACCACACAGCATCATTCTTTGCTCCCTATAATTTACAGTGTAGTCAACCTTGACTAATCATCATAATTATGCCTGGTACTTAGCACTGCAGCAACCTCCCTCCCGCAGGAGTAGCAACACTTTGAACACATTATGTTTTCCTTCCAGTTTTCAAAAGTGGCACTTCTAAATTAGTAAGAACTCATTATTTATTAATTATAATAGTGTCTAAAAATTCCAAATAGTAAGTTTTTATATGGGAATCCAGGTAAAGAGAGATGTACAGGCCTTGCGCACAAGAGGACCAGAAAGACAATCAAGTTGCAGCAGTTCAAGTTAATTCAGGCCCACAGAACTGCAGTGATTGAGCACGCGCGTATTCTTAATCTGTTGCAGAAAAGACATAAAACACTCAAAAAACTCGTTCACTGAGATTTAAGTTTATGTGTTTTGCTTTTGTTGCAGGTTAAAAGCACGGTCCCAGTCAAGTACCACTGCTAGCAGAGGTGTTAAGCCAGGGTAACGCACTAGGGCACCTGAGCCCCGTGGCACTCCCTGTCACCCAGGGACATGGGTGATCATCCCAGAGGACTGTGAGTGTATGAGGTATTGGGAAGTACAAGGCCAAACACATGAGCTTCCTACTACCTTCTGCAAAAAGGGCAAATTAATAGATAATTAACATGCATTGACTTGTCTTGTGGTGCTTATAAAATGTGTTCTGCATTATGTTTTTGTAACAGTTGGCTAGCAAGCCTTGACCTGCGAGGGTTAGGATGAATACCTGCACAGCTGGAGCCTTCGGTGGCCAATCGCATTCCTGCTCTCATCATTTCCCGTTTTTATAAATGTAAATATTGGAGGGCTTGTTTAAACCTTCAGAACCTAAACATGTCATCACTATTAATAACATATGTTATAAGACACCACATGCTGGCAAAATAACCTGCAGTAAATGACACCAAAAATATTGAAAAGCTTAGCATAAAATTGAAACTCGTTAATGGTACACTGTGCAGTTTGGCATACAACTAGAGGCAAGAATTCCACACAATGGAACTGTGTGAGTGCTAACAGCAGGCTCCCACAAGATAAAATAAACTTGTTTTATGGACATGAGGAATTGATTTTTAATGAGATTCTGCTCGGCCGTAACATCATCCTGGGAGGGTGAGTTGGTTTTCCCCTTGCCTCTGGTGCAGAATTATAGTTTGCAGAATAAAGACGCATTTAAATTAGGCCTATGGATTTGCACCTTCATCATATTAAGTGAAAAGTAGGTGTTATCCCAAGTCTGAGCATAAAACAGTTGTTAAAACAGAGAAGATCTCATCCCTGCATTACCTATCTGTACATTCTGGGGTCAGGAGGTCAGCCCACGAGGCAGAACACACACTCCTCAAGTTCTTTGGGAGATAAATGATCTCACAAGCTTATTTCCTGAGGACAGAAGATTAGTAAAAAGGGGATAAATCTCTCTCTTAGGAGAAACTGGGTAAAGGCATTTGAATTTATCTCCTAATGTTTGGGTCTCAACTGCCTATTAAGAATACAGTAAAATCTAAAGAGGTTATTGAACTTGCAGTTTGATGGCAAATCACTGACACATTTGGACACAGCAAGGAAGGACTGTCCCTTTGCTGCTTATTCACATTTCATTCTCTTTTTTTCATTAATCCCATCAATTAAAAAACAAGACCAAACCTTCTCTGTGAACTCCAGAGAGAAAACTAGATCCAAACAAATGAAAAGTGCATTGTAACCAGGCAGCATTTGGGGAAAAACAGAAGACAAAAGCAAGAACAAATATTAAGCTTCCTCAGCTTTAAACTCAAAACATTTTCTTTAAAAAGAAATCACAGTTTTGCTTCCCAAATCAATGTCACTTGGCTCTGAACTAGCTGTGCTGCACAGTGTTGTTGCTTTTCTTTCCTCTCTGTCGTTATGGTTTGCACTGTTTGTGTGCAATCATTGGCTTTTAATTGCCTTCTATTGCCTATTTCATTTGTCAATAAATAGAAAGTGCAGACCTATCACCAAAGGCCTTACATCTGTTTCTCATACATCTTAGCCACCCATGGTGCCTTAAGCTAAAGCTATCCCCTACTGCTAACCAGGCTACCAGTTTATTAGGTTTTTTCCCTGCCCTTTTAAAAAGATGAAAGTTCCTAAAAGCTTTTTTTGTGCAAGTGATGGTTGAAGTTAATGAAGTAAGCATCTGTTAGGTGAGAGAAGGTCACCCTGGGGTTGGGCACCTCCCAGTGGTGGAACTGGCATTAACCCAGCGATTAGTATGTGATGACAACACCTTAAAGATAATTAGTTGACAATGAGTTGAGAGCCTATTAACCCCTTTAACACCTTATAGTTTATGATTATAACAAAACACTTTGGGACAAAACAAAATAGATCTAGTTCTCCTTGAGTGATTTACCATTTTTGGTCATTTGCTTATCACTTTTGTGACATTCTTCCAAGGAAAGAAATAGCAACCTGCATCCCAGAGCATGCTTCTTTATCTTGATCAATCAGTGCTAAAACCGAGCACCATCTATCTGTCCATTAGTTGTGAGGTTAAAGGCTCTTAGGCCCGGGATAGGAGCCATGGCTGGGATAGTCACGTGAGAGTAGATATATGTAAGTTAATGGCATTTCTCATGTGACTGAAGGCTGAAAGCTTGGGCTAAAACTTTTTCACATGGCTTTTCATGCTGATGTGGATTTGCTTCTGCAATTTTTATGGAGGCCGTTAGATTTGAGTCATTCTGAGTGTTACAGCTGAGCTCACTCAGGCTTTCCACAGAAACAAGGGCTGCTTGGCTGAGCAAGGCAAAGGCTTTTATAAAAGCAACTGGTAAGAAAGACAGGAGCAGGCCACATCTCCATCTGAGTGTAGCAAACAGGAAATAGCATTGATCACGGGTGTGGGGAGAGGAGAAGAAAGCAAATGGAGAACAACTGGCAGTCTGCTGTGATTTATACACACTGGCATTTCCCATCTTCGTTCATTCATTCAACGTGTTTAATCACAACATGAGAGCACAAATGAATTATGACTGGCAGCAGCTCAAGAAGTTTGGCAATAGCAAAGGATAACAAATCTGTGCACAGCATTCAAGACAACTGTCTTGAGATTAAAAATAAAATTCCATTTAATTTAAAAAGATATCTTTCTCTCTTCTTTTGCACTTTCTAGTTCAATGTGATACAGGCAACCCCAGTGAGAGGTAGAAAATTTTATGAGATTATGTTCTTGTGACATGTTTTGACACAGCCCACAGACAAGGATTGGCCTTGCTTCCTTTAGGTTTAGCACAGAACTTCCATTAATTTCAGCAGGAGCAGGCTTTAAGTTTGGTTTGCATCCACATACATGGATATCTAAACTGTTCTGTGGACTTTCTGAAATGCGCCCATCATTCATAGTTACCAGGGTACGAGGATGTGCAATATTTTCACACAATTTGCATTTCTCCTGAGCTTGCCATTTCAGTCCTTTAAAATGATTTAAGACATCAGTAAATTAAGATCCACTGTGGCAAACCTTCCCTGGAGAGAATTTTATTCCCAGGTGACAGGCAAGGCAAAGGCTTCCAAAGGATCCCACAGCAGTTACAACCCAGACCTCCTGGCTCCCAGCCCTGTGCTTCACTGCTAATTAAATACTTCTAGCTTAATGCAGCAAATGTAAAGTTTTGTTATGCTTTTTACACTTAAAGTCAATATATGGATTCAGCACTGTATTAAATGTCCATAAATTAAAAAAAGTATTTCCAGCAATTTTTAACTCTCTTATTAACTAACTTGTACTACTGGGCAGTACCTAGCTTAAGAAGAACTTGATATTAGTTATCTTAATAGAATGCTAGGAATAGAAAAACTGGCATTCTCCAAAAGTCGAGACTCTGTTACCCTTGACTGGCTCAAGTCTCTGATGTTATGACCATTGATTCTTCTGGCAGTGAAAAGAGTTCATAATTACTTCATCTTACTCATAGTTAGCAAGCTTAATTTGCTAATTATATAATTTGCTAATTTACGGTCACAAAAATCAGAATTCCTGGAACACATCATTGATTAAGTCTTGATTATTAAAGATGATTCAGGGTTAATCAACCCTCCATGATACAGCAGAAAAACATTTAAAAATACTTTATAGAATCTGATTTCCTTGTCTGAGGCACTGCTCTCATATCAGTATCTACATTTAATGGTCCCTCTTCCTGTAACCCGTAAATGCATGATTAGTTACACTGTTGACTACAGAACTATTTGCCTGGCTATGAATTTGAAAGATCTGTCTTGTAATTAATGATGGAATGAAAGGGATGACTTTATGGGCTGAATCTTAACATAAAATGGCCCGACTCCATTGGCTTCAGCAGAGCTACAGTAATTTATGCCAGCTGAGGATCCGTCCCCATCTCTACAAAATCTTTTATATTAAGTTACTTCCTTTATCCATTTCTAAACCACTTCAGAACACCACTCTGGGGAACCCATTTACAGTATCTGTTTGATAGTGGGATTCTATGTCAAGCTGCAAAATCCAATTTGAATGTGGCACTTATCTGCGTTCCCTGTTGTCTCATCAAAAATAATGAAAACTCAGCATAAATGAATACAGAGAACACCCAACTTGGACAGGTATGTTGGAAGCCAGAGCAATGCAAAAGCCACGAGAATAGCTGGATGTGGAATAAGTGGAACTATCCAGGATAATTCCTTAAGAATGCACAAGTTTACAGTGAGGTGTCCAAGCATTTTCAGCTCTCAAGGAGAAAAAAATGACAATATACAAGGATTTGGGTATTGGGAATCTTGTCCCACCATTTAATCTCACAAAGAAGCCAAACCCAAAGCATACAGGGTATACAGGTTGGGTATCTGATGGAGCAACAACATGTTAACCATGTCTCATAACTAGCTAGGAGTATTATGAGCAGGACATTTTGACAGACATTATTATTACTACTTAGTTTCACACCCTTGTTATTCTACCAAGGTGTGACCACAGGCAAAATAAAAGGCCATGCCTTTCGTGACAGCAATCTTACTAACTAGCAAAGCTCTCCCAGACTGAAGAGGAGCAGTAATGGGATGGACATGGATATCTTTTCATCTAGTCATGAAACCAACTTGATTGGCTGCTCAGCAAACTGGTCACTGCTTAAGCAAATATCATCAACCGAGGAGTATAAAGTCATTTGGAAAAAGAAGATCTCTGATGAGCAACACTGCAGACGGAGAAACTTTCCATTGGTATAGAACTAAATAAATACTCCTCTCTCAATGTCAGCAAAATGCCTCCACCAGTACAGCCAAGAAAAAGAAGGAAAACAGCGTGGGAGCCAGCACACAACCTTGTTTGGGGCTGCTTGAGACAGGAATGGATCCTGATACGTTGCCATTTTCCATACACTGGCCATCACGGAAAAATAAAGTGACAGAAATAAACTTTGCAGGACTTCAAAAAGATGAACAAAATTTTCCAGACCCCCTCATGATTTTACAGTGTTAGAAGCTCTTGCCACATCAACCAACAAATTTGGTCCCAAGCCCTTCTCTTGAAGCTGACAGAGATCTTATCTATAGAGCACGCCCAGACCCCAAATCCACTGAACTCAGGGAAACATTGAGAACATTCAATAAAACCATGTAAGAATCTTTCCAATAACAGAGGCTAGGAAAATGCCAGGGGAATGGTCAGTTTTCTTTGTCACCTTTATGTTTAGAAAAGTGGACTACGTGGGCTTTCTTGCAAGCTTGTGTCATTGACTTTTGCTTCCAGATAATGCTGAAGGGTTAAGTGAGCTTCCTTTTGGAAGTGTAATCCCATGCATCTAGACATCACTTGCCTTTAGATTTATAAGCCTGTGTTTGCCCTGTCCAGTACCACATTTAGTTATCTGTGGCATGTTTTTCAGGCCAGAAATGTCACTCCTTCTCCACCACGTCTTATTGGAACTGCTGCCAGTGTACCCATGAATGCCAGTTTTGAGAGGCTTCCCTATTCATATAGCTGTTGTCTGTATCCAGTATCTGAAGGCTGTTCCAGTATCCACAGTTGACAGGCACACTCTGTAGCAAGTAACACCAATCCTGGAATTTTCTCTGAATCAATTTGTCTCATTTATTCTAAATTCTAAGTGACTCAAGATTCATAATAAAGAGGCATCAAACCTTAACAATTCTCATTTTATATGAAAGTCTCCTTGGATAAAGGGTCTACTACTATCAAGCTAGCTTTTTCAGGTTTGAATTTAAGGGCAGGAAGGAACTTAAGCAACACGTTACCTCATGGGGAACCCTGGTCATTTGACAGACCTGTCCGACGGCCACCTGGCATAGGAGACTGGAAGTTATACAAGATCTCTAGCCAGCCATTTCAGGGAGGGACAGACCCTGACTTTGTTTTCTGGAAGAGAAGAAAAGGGCAAGCATCCTAGAATTTGAAGGCTCTGACAGAAGACCAAAGATTATGTGAGAGGGGTGAGGAAACTAAAGAAAGCAAATACGCAAGAGATGTTTATTTTTAAAAATCTGTATATTTCTTTCAGAAGCTAAAGTAAATTAGTACTGTTAGAAATGCTTAGTATTTAAAAACTTTACTAATGAAGTGTTTTTGTTTTAGCTACTATGTGCTCTTGAAGAGATAACCTCTAAGACTAGAGAACCTAAAAGCCTGGGTCTCTGTTGCGGTTATCCGTACTAGCTGGAGTGTCTATGAGGCACTGTGGAGGTCTTAAGTGGACAGTAAGGTCCGTTTTTGTGAAAGGTAACAGAGAAAAGGCATCTTGAGGAGCATGCCTGATAGTGAGGGAGAGAGGCCAATTCATACCATGAGTAGATTAAGGGTAGACAGGCCTTGTGTGGTGAGACCCACACGTAGGAGCCTGTTGTGTGTCCAGCTGGTGGAACTCTGCTAGGGCTGTGTGACACGCAATGTTCAGTTTTTGTTAACATCTGTGTGGTCTAATTTTCTATTACTGTCAGCAAGTTATTTCTAGGAGTGCCAGGTTATTTTGTCCATAAACATTGTCCCCATCACACATTTCTAATTTTAACCCTATTTGTCTCCAGTTGATTTACATTTGGCCAGAAGCAAATTACCTATTGGAAGCATTTATTGAAAATTAATTAGGTGGCTAAAATGCCTCCAGCAGATTCTGTTAACAGTGTCTGCTCCTTGTGGCTCTCCAGAATTCAACATTTTCCAGTTAAAACACCTAGCAATTAAAAAAAATCCATAAAGTAAATGATATAATTAGTTCCAGAATGGAACTTAGTCTCTTTGAAATCAGATGCCTTCTTCTAAGGCTACAGTGCCATACGATAGCAAGAGGTTTATAGTGCCAGGGGATTTTCAACAGAGGAGAGAGTAAGCACTTACAATAGCTAAGACACTGCATGAAGCAAAACGAAGGTGTCTTTGCTAGCTTAAAACTGGCAAGGCATACAGGATAACTGTTCAAATACCAAAGTGGCGAACAGGAGAGAAAACAAGATGTACAAAGTTAGATTAAAAGCAAAAATACGGGATTAAATCTGAGGCAATCACAGCACCCAGGAACATGGAAAATGCACCCTGCATCTCTCTAAAGAAAAGCCAGGACGTTAACGTGATTTACTGCAAATAGTTCCACAACATTAAAATGAGTTTTTATTTTCTGTGTGTGCTGCTTCAAAGAAAACTCTGTGGGCTCATAAAAATGCAGAGAACAAATAGGGGCCTCTAAGACCAATTTATATGCCATGCCCACTGTGCACTGAGACACATATAATCTGTAAAATGTCAGCTTCAAAGTTCCACAGAGATTGGTGTTAACCCTGACCCCCGACCTTGCCGACTCTAGCTGGGCCCTCATGCTCTCTTAACCAGCTGTTTTAGATAAATGTGCTCCATTTTTAAAGAGATTGTCTCAGAGTTTTACGTGAATAGTAGTAATATTATTAACTCTCGCTGAAAAAACCACCTTAACCGAGAGTCTTTACAGATGGGCCAATCAAAGTCTTACCCCATGCAGAGAGTGGTGGGTTAATAAATATGTCATTGGACTGAAAATATTTAAACAACACCGGGAGAAAAGAGCAAGGCATACGACAAAAGGAAAGCATATTAGTACTGTTTCCTGTCAAAATACACAGAGGAAGCACTTTACTTTGACCATTTTCCTCATAAAGAGACACGGTAGGCCAAAACAAACAAAGCAAAGGAATCTGGTGTATCCCACTGTTGGATACTGAGGACTATCAACTTAAATGAAGCAAGGTTGGGAGACCAAAACCAGGTTCTCCCTGACAAGACTGTTAATTGAACATATCAGCAAAAGTAATCACAAAAACTGTGGCCCTGTCGATCAATACTTCCATTTTATAGGGCCCTGTATATGTTTTTCACATTTTACTTTATGTACCTCCCCAAAGTTAGGCAGGGGATTAGCCACTCATGGTCTGTAGGAAGTCCAAAAATATGATGTAGCCTGCTGGTTTGGCAAACTGTGGACAAAATCTAAATCGTCCTCTTGGAAGGAAAATGTCAAAGTTCAAGGGCAGACAGTATATTTTAGACAACAAAGAAGCAGCTAGTGTCCACTCACAATAAATAAAAATAAGTTGGAGTCAGAAATACAAGTCAACTGGCTCCTCATTCACTGGACATGGGCCAAAGACAACTAGAGTCAAAGAGAAAGCTCAGAATGATTTCAGAAGGTTTTGACTCAGACCCGTTATGAATCCAGACCTACTTTTAATGTAGAAGGTGAGACCATAGCCACAGATTTCCATGGGACATGGGTCTGGCACTTAAACATTGCATTCAAAAATGGCCCACCCTTCATTTTCTCCTACTGATATGTTCAAAAAACTTTCTGAATAGATTAAAGAATAAAACCTAACTCCTAAGAAGCCACAACAAACACACAAATACCCCATGAAGGTTAAAAAAAAAAAAAAAGGATTTTTTGAGATTTAGAAATATTCCTATTCTTTAATAAATAAAAAAGTCTTTCAATTCAAGCCACTGTTTAAAATACTGCAATCAAATTGTTTTCACATTATTTACTTTCGGGGACAGTACAAACTAACCTTACTGCATTTCTAACCCCCCATTCCTGTTCTTTCTGGGTTAGCAAATAACCATAATGCTGAGAAATCAAATACACAACTGTCAGAACATGCAAAATTATTGTTGAAAGCTCAACTTTTGCTCTTCCCATCTGTACCTCATGATTCAAAAGACAAACCTCCATATCATTATCAGTTATTTGGCTGTTACTGTAATACAAACAAGACCTTTATTCACTTATATGCACAGTATGCAGTCTCCAAGCTTGACTCCGTTTTAAGTATCAAAATGAGATGGACGAAAAAGGCAAGTCTGAAGAAGAATAATTCAGGATCATCCAAGCTTCAGCATACTTAAATATTTGCCCTCTCAAATCTCTTTACCTTAAAGTTCAAAATTGTCCAAATTCTTTGACCATGCCAATAAATTAGGTTTCAAAGGTAGTTTCCCATATTATTGTATTCCTGTTTTCTAAACAGAGAGTACAAACCCCCACAATAAAATCCAAAACAAACACACACAAGAAGTTGACAGCAACATAATAAATAAAAAGGGAGAGAAAAAAAAAACAGAGGTGGCAAAAAATAAATAAATACAAACTTACATGCATACATAAATAAAACAGAGGAAACGTTAGGAACTCACATGGAAAGACATTCACAAAACCTTTACAGAGTACTGATGTGAGGCTGCTTTGCTTTTGTCAGGCTTCTTTCATACGTAAATTGGCTCCCTAGAAAATCTGTTTGTTTTTGAAATGTAATCTCCTTCAATGGCATGGGAGAGAAAATGAGTTTAAATTACAGGCAAAACACATTTGTGAAGGTAAACATTTTGTTTTTCAAATCCCCAGAATAGGTTTGCAGTTTTGAAGTTCTGTGAACTTCAGGAGGTTTGTCCTTGCTCACTTGAAATATTTACTTCCTGTTCCCACTTGTGTCAACAGAAATTCTGTTGACTAACAAGGAAGCAGAAAAAGAACATGAGCACATGAACCAACCTAAATAAGAAACATGTTTCTCAACACTCATTTATGGTAAAAATCCAATTATGGTTCCTCAGGATGTCTGAACAGTATGACAAAGCCCTTGGGAAGTAGTAGATTGTCTTGATTTCAATTACAGCTCTTTCTAGGAATAAGAAACTGTTCATCCTCAAAGTCGATCCAATTTTTTTAACCAAATATTGTTTCTGCTAGAACCATGAACCTATCTCTGTCTGCCTCTCATTAGGATGCTATGAACTCTGTGTGGAAATCCAACAGGAAGCACACAGTGGAGCAGCGGTAACCCTCTTTGTTTGTAAAACCCCCACGGATTTGTAAGTCTAACCTTACATTTCTTTCTGCACCATCTCTGTACTCTGCACATCCAGGCTCAGAGCTTTGTCCTTCTCTCTCTTCCTCCTTTGCACAGCTTGCTTGTTGCTAGCACTCCCGTTACTGGTTCTGTTTTAAAATTGTATTTGGGGAAAAAAGCTTCTCCTGCTTACCCTTAATATGCTCCCTGCTTTCTGCTGTTAATGGAGACATCAGGGCCCTGCGATTAAGGTACTAGCCTCACATTTGCCAAACACAAAGATGCTCACATCCTTGCTCCACCAAAGACATCCCTGCGTGGCCTTGGAGGAATCATGAAAGGCCTAATCACAAAACATCTTTCGGTTCTAAACTCACCAATACTGATCTTCAAAACCCTAGCTCCAGTGCTATTTGAGCCTATAACATCTAGGTTACCACGCTCAAAGTCTCTTGCTGCTGGGGCATGTGTACAACCACTCCAGCACAGAGCATGTGTACAACTCCAACTGCTCAGCCACAAAGAAGTGTTTATCAGATCCCACACAGCACAAAACATTAAGGAGAGATGTGTGGAATGGTGTTGCTTTTCTACTCAGCATTCAGAGGGTGGTAACATTCCCCCATAGATGTTCTAAGCTTCACATTTTTTTTCCTGCCCAATTCAAGCCTCTCACCTTCCCAGATATTTTCCTAATTACTGCACTATAGGATATTCGGAGGTAGGGCTTTTTCAGTCTCTCTTGTTTCTACAAAATAATGAAATGTTTATTGGAGCAATTGCTGTTGCCAGAGTGTGCTAACCACCAAGCTAGAATAATTCATCCTCTGACCCTTCACGCATCTGAGTGCTTAGGAAAATCGCTACATGCAACATTATAGAGCTGTGATTTTCAACAGTTTTCAACTTGCAACCCTCTCCCAAAATTTTCCAGAAGAGGTATGGATCCTTGTACAGAGGATTTAAATTGACTGACAACAGGCTTGCTTCTGTTAGTTGCTTTTCGTGGACCCCTTGGAAGTACTGCACACACTCCCAAAGGTGCACAGACCACAGGTTGAAAAACTGTTGCAAAGGAAAAAAAGCACTGGTTTAATAACATTGGCTGATTCTCCTGTGGCCTTAAAACTGCTGCCTTCATAATGCATGTTCTGCAAGCCTTGGCTCTCAGAAGACGGAATATGAGACACAATCTAGATGTTCACCTGCCAAGTGAGGAAAATCCTTTCCCTTCCCAATGAGACATAAGTATTGGCACAGGAGGTCACTAAAACCAAGTGTTTGCTGTTGTGGTGATGTGGGTTCTAAAAAGACAGATGTGTGTGAAACAAGATCCTCCATTCCATAGGATCCCAGTGTACTATAAGAAAGTCATACGGGAACTCTGACACAAGTGGAGACTGTTAAGTTTTGAATTGCAAAAGACATGGTTTGCACCCCTTCCCCCTCCTTGCAAACAAAAAGGAAGGGAAAGAGACATATCCCTACCTGATACTGATGGAAGGCACGTTTCAGCTAACCTGGAGGAATTTCTGAGCTACAGCTTATAGTAATAATATTACAGCTGCAATACTAGATTGTTAGAATCATTGTAAGATATTCACGACTAGTAAGTGCTCAACCTAAACATGGTGGAAAAAAATGCATTAATCAGATCAACAAATTTGCAGACATTCTACCATCTTTCTCAAAGGAGCTAGAGTGGATTTTGCAGTTACAGTCACTTTATGCTCCCTTTAATCACTGGAGAGAATGAAGCACTTCCAGGTTTAGTTCATCTGACTTGTTTTAGAGGTCTTCCATAAGATGAGATAGATCACACACTCCATATGCCTCTCTGTCCATGACCTATAAAGAAACTCATAGTGATTAGCCAGTGCAGAGGACTACATTGAAAGCACTTCCATTTGGACAAATGAAACCCACCTCTCCTGTTTAACTAGTGCTGGTTCAAAAGTTTTGGTGGAATAGCAAAAATGCAATGTCCTCAGCAAAGAAAACAGCAATTTCTGTAATCAACTTTGCAGACACATTTTTATTTTCCTATTGGGAGCCTGGGATATTTATCTTTGGTCAATGTTCATCTCTGTATACATGTGAGTCACCAGAATAGAGGCTGTGGGCCAAGTACCTCAAGGCCCTGGAGGCCAGGATGCATAGCTGGACTATGTTTCCTGTGATGCACTGTGGCAGTTTGGCCACTGGGAGAGAAAAATCCAGTTACTACTTATCTGGAGCTGGAACAAACTCCTGTAATCTGGGCTTGCATATGAAGGGGATTGGGAGAAAAATGCTGAAGAGCAGAAAACCAGATGGCTGAGGAGCAGAGGCTGAGGTTATTCAAAAAGAAAGCCTCATAGAAGTAAGCGGGGAACTAAAGCAGCACAAGAACCCAGTGACTGCGGTACTATCTCAGCAAAATCCTGCTTCAAATTAATTACTTCAGTACTTTGCCTTGGGCAAAACATATAGGCATTTTAATCAATTACAGTGCATTTCTGCAGCACAAAGACTACAGAAGAGTAATTAAGGCCAGAGTTAAATTTTTGGTATGATGCTAAAGCAGGAACACGATGAAGAATGTAGGTATTGCTGGACATGTCATTGCTGTCTTTTTCCACTGCATTGGTTATGGTAGGTTTTTGCCAGTTGGCATCAAACAGAACAGTGGTCAGATGATTACCAGCCATAGCGCTGTCGGCTGGGTTTCCTGATGTGTAGCTCTGAAACAGCTTGCCCAACAGTCATCACAATTATACTAGCTATGGAAGGAGGAAGTCCATGTACTCACAGCTTATTCCTTTTTTCTACTTGAAGTACCATTTCTTCCCAAAATAGTATTTTGAGAATAAGTTCTTCCTTAGCTATATACCCGTAGTATAGTGCAGGGTTAGGAGAATGAAAGCAGTATGCTGATGACCATAACATAAACATAATGTAACATGTAAATGATCAGTTCTTTGGGGGAGGGAGCTCATCTTCCTCTTCTGGGTTTTTGCAGCACCAACGATGGTGGGAATAAGAACAATAACAGACAGTAACAGGGATGGCGAACAATAAATTATAGCAGGGGCTTAGAATCCTCCTGGCAATTTAAGATGCAAGTGCTTAAACTCCTCAGAGCTCCAGGAGCACAACATCCAAAAAAGAATCTGAGTATCTGTGTTGCCAGCAGTGGCTCTGGAAAACAATCTTTGGGAATGGAATTGAAGTTTAACAGCCTATCGCAAAAGAACAGGAAGCAAGGCTATGTTTTTAAATGCCAAAGAGAAAGAACCACATACAAAACACATCAGAAAACAGAGAACTTTCCAGCACTTTGAAACTAGGTCTCAAAAGCTCAGTTTCAACAATAACCTGTCAAGCAGTTTCAGCTAGCTTTTCAGTAGCCAAACCCAGGCAGTGATACATGAACAGATTTTTAGGCCATAAGGAATCGTTGTGATAACCAAATCAAATCTCCTGCATAACACAAGCACAGAATTTTTCCCTGACATCCCATATCCAGCACAATGACATGCTGTTCACCTAGACCTCAGATATAATTTCAGTAATGCTATTTTACAATTTTAAAAAGAAAGAAGGGCACAGAAATCTAATGAAGAGCAAGCTAGACCTACACTAAAGCTGTTAAGTGTTCATAGAAATGCTATCTCCTGTCTGGAAAGGTATGTAGTACTCATATAAAAAGTCCAGATGATGGAGGTTTAAACAACCTTAAGTAATGCTTTGGAGTCATTTTCTCCTTTGGACTCTTGTATTTCTTTGCAATGACTTCCCTGCTGCTATTTTTTACATACCGATTTTGAATTTTTCCTTAAAATTCTGATGCCTGGCTTTACATCTGAGAGCTTAATGTAGTAGCAAAACCTTCCTTGTGTGTGCGTGTACGCTGTCTTTGCTGTTCACTCCCTCTGCTTGTATCACTGTTAAAATTGTCAGGCAYTTCACCAAATCTGACAGCAGTGTTGCAGACTCAAACACATCAAATTCCTACTGCTTACATAAACATAGAAGAACAGGGACAGACCCAAGTTAGAATCTCCTCAGACAAAAAAAGTCACAGTGTGAGCTCACCACTCATCAGCCATCAGAGAATCCACATACGCAACCACTTTGGAGACATCGATGTTATTAGACACCAGAGACTCCACACTGGAGCGGCACAGGAAGTTTGGCTTCACAAGTTCCACTGCTCACGGAGCAACTTGTCAGATTTACTAGCTTTTATTCAACTGGTCTGGGTCTCCAAAGGATCTACAGTGCTGACTGTACAAGAACAACTCACTCTGGCACTGGCAAGTAATCAGAAGGAAAAGAACCAAAACTACAATTAAAACAGTTAAGGCAACTTTTTGATCCAGAAACTTCAAAATAAAACAAAGCAAAACAAGAAAAAACCCCAAAGACTTAAACTAAGAATCAACACGCAGGAGGAGAAACACTTCCCAGTCTCACACATACACACACGCACGCGTGCGCGCACACCCTGTCCCCCAGGCCAGAAGGTTTGGTCCTAGGGGGCTTGCAAAAATGTTAATACCCTATTCAGTGCTGGGATGAGTTTCATCATTATGTGAACTTTCACATTCAAAGCAAAGAGTGGCCAGTCTTAGAGTCAGACAACCACTGTGCAAGGAGCTTTTCACCCTGAATAAAACTAGTGGCAAGGGGTTATTAGCCTTCACGACCATTCTGTGCATCAGCTGGAGCAAAGGAAGCCCTTTTTGAGAAGAAACAGAGATCATAAAAAAACATGTGTTCTTTTCTGTAAACATACGCTATTAGTTGGACTCAAAAAGTAGGGAAAGAGGCAAGACTCTCCAAAAGATGGGAGAAGCCTTGATTTTTACTTCACTCAGTCTAGTTTTCTTTAGACTTGTTTCATTTTGTCCTGCAGAGGTCGGTCTTGCCTGCAACACTTTGCAAAGGAGAAAGCCTTCTTGATCTGCAAACAGCAGATCTAATCCACTTTCCTAGAGCAGTTCAGAATCAAAATTTGGGAAGGTGTCCTCTCCAAATGAGCTTTGTTTGAGTTTCTCTATGCAAAAGAGATGCATTGTTTTTACAGGAATTGAAGTTCCAAAACCAGTGATGATGACCCTCCTAAATTACATCCTCTATCCTAAGAAAAGCAAAAAGCAAAGGATAAATCTTATTTCTCCTGTGACTCTTGCAGCTGGAGAATAAACTAGTCACAGATGATGATTTTTAATATAAATATGCTGTATCAAGGCTTTCTATAGCCCTTTTAAGTCCAACATTTGCACTTGCACTAACCAAGGTTTCGGGACACAAGGTAGGCACTAGCAAGCCTCTAATGCAATCAATTTTTCTTCCCTTGCAATGAACACACATTCTGTTGGTCCCGTTCAGATGCAGCCTTGCTCCTGAAGTTATGCTGGAACGCGATCTCAGAGATTACAGCATGCTTGAAATCCTGCTCTAACTGCACAACTTTCAGATATATGACTGTAAACATCTTTTTCTGACATAGCACCCCTTGGCTATACTGTACAAGACAGACTATCTTCCTTCAGGAGGAGAATAAATGGCCAAGTCCCAAAGCAAAGAAGCACTGCAATTTTTGCTTATTTACACTAAACAAGATTTGACAAATCAAGTGCTAAAAGCTCCTTGCCTCTGCACTGAGGGGGTTTTCTTATCCCCTTTAAGCCACTGAAACATGAGCTGAGTGGCAGCTCTCTGCTAAGCTGGTTTTGAAGGCGATTTCACTAACATTTTCCAAACCAGTTCAGCTTTCCCACCACCTCAGGACCGATCCCCAGCTAGAAGCATTTAGTGTGGCAGCTGCTTCCTGAGACATTTGGCCTCATGAATGCATTGCTTTGGGACTAGGAGAAGGATTTAAAGGAAGCTAGAGGTAGTTCATTTTTCAGCATTTTCTGATCAGCTTCTTATCATTTGCAGCTCTGTCAGTAGAGAAAGTTTGATCAGAAGTTAAGAGAAAACCCTGTCAGCTTAAGTAACCTGGAAGGAAGCAGGGGCTCCAGAACAGAGATGGATCTCCAGCTTGCATTTGCATGGGGACCGATTAAGTCAAGAAAATGAGTTTCTTGAGACCAAGAACAAAGAGCTGAGACAGTGGAAGTAAGACCCAGTTGCTGACAGAGAAAGGACAAGTGTCTGCCCTTTTAGTAGGAAGATTCAGAATTCATGAGTAGGAGTGAAGGTTCGCCTGAGGAAACAAGGGATATGGCTGGAAGGCAATAGGGTCCTTTATTCTGTCTTGTAAATTCTTAGCTATTGCTTCATATTGTCATTTGTGGGTTTGGATGAGCAGCTAATAGCAGCTGGCCCACTTTAACCATCACATATAGAAGATAATCTTCAAATCAAGCTGTAGAAATTTGTACTACTGTAGATGGGGATGTAGGGGAGCTGATTCCTACCCATGTCTTCTACAGGCAGGATTTCCTTATAATGTCTCAGTACTTTCCAGGTGAAATCACTGAATCCCTACTGGGGGTTATATACAGGATGGATCACAGAGAGGTGGATTTTTGTCACAGTGATTATGTCTCGTTATCCTTGTCTGGCAAATGTAAACTCTCACCTTTATTTGTCACCTTTCCTGCTCTTACACTTGTAAATGCTCCCCACAAGTTAAAAATATTTCTGAAGTGGCTAGTCAAATATATAAAACAGATGTACGATTGCATCTTGGGATGAATTAATTCTGTCTGTGTGTGAGCAAGAGAATAAGTGTGTGGGTAGATCAGGGAATATATTGGACTGAGTACAGCAGCTGATTTTTAAATCTCTAGATCTTGGTCACTGTTTCTTTGTGTCTGTTTTTTTCCCCCCCATCTAAGCACTGGAGCAAACAAGGACATTTTAGGAGGTAATCACTTTATGTGTATCTTGTTTTAATTTAAATCCAACTACCTTAAAATGAAGCCAAAACGTATCCAACACTTAATTTCTGTTTTTCTCTCATTTGAAGTATAAATTAAAAGCAGCCAAGTTGGCAGGACTTTCCCCCTAAGCTAGTATGGCAAGGAGCTGGCTCTGTAGGCCTGCTTTCAGATCAGTTCTTGTAACCCTCACTATCAGCAGGCAGGACAAATACTTACTAGAATTTGTAGGTGTAAATTAGGCTACCACATACCCCGTGGCGGACTTTCACATGTGGAGATGCAGGTTCCCTCAGTACAGTTTGAACAACTGTTCTTTGTCTAAGAGTTTGACAACTTGGCCCTATGTCTCAAGTGTCAGGGCTAYAGCGGGTTTTATGGCTAGGCTCAGATCTTCTCAATTACATATATCATCCTGTATTGAGAGAGACAGTTGGACATCGCTCTTTTGAGAAAGCAAGCAACACTCATGTAATTAAATCCTTACTTCTGAAAATCTGCATTACATTTCCACATCTTCCATAGCCAGTACTTCGTGACAGAAATATTAACATAGCAACCAACAAAGCTATAATTAATAGCAAAAGGCATGGCTAGTGAAGGAGGTTCTGCATAACAATATGATCATCTAGGAACCTGGAAGAGATCTCTGATCACCAAATCTAATCTGGATTACAATAAACGAACATGTCGTCATTTCTTTCATAAATTTAAAGTTAGATGCCCTGGACAACAGGGCCACTTTTCTTAACTATGGAACACAGTTTCTTTCACATCACCTGCTCTGTTACCTTTATCAGGACAAGTGTTAAAAAAAATGATGGCTTTTGTGCAAGGTATTGGTTTGGCATTCAAGAGAATTTTATTGATTACCAGACTCTCATGCAGCCTTGGGCATGGGAAGCCCAGATCCATCAGACACAGTTTATCCATTTATGTCAATGGAAATGGCGTACTGAACTATTTTGAGGTGATCTTGGTGATTGTGTTTTCTAGCTATAATATGCCTGTTCATTTATTAACTGTGACCTGTTTCATGGGAAGATTGTGAGGACGGATGTATGTTTTGATACATTTGATGTATGTATGTTTTGCTCATAAGTTACACTGATGAGGCCAGGACAAACAAATATCTAGAAGAGTAACAATGGCTGTACTGAACTGGAAAGATTTGGTCCTCCTTGTTGATACTTTTTTTTCTGTATTCTGTGTTAGAAAGAAGATGTGAAGGGGCCAAATCTAGCCTATTTTCTTATTCGCTTATTATATACATGTATATAAGTATCCAGACTCATGCAACCTAAAATAATATATTAATGGTCTTGTAAAAGTTCAGGCCTTCTACTTTTCTAAGGAGCTCGCTAAAAGAAACAGCTACAGAGTCAATCTCAGGTATAATAGATTTTTCTTTTAGGCTTGAACAATAAAAGAGTTGGTGGTCTCTAATGCTACTGCTTTTAAAACATTCCTGGATTTTATTAGGATAACCCATAAGTCTGGAAAGTTCAACCCTAACAGAAGCAGCAGCTTTTTTTCAGTAAACACAAGTTTCTTCTTGTACAGCATTGGACTCAAGGGTGTCTGAACTATGAATGGGTGGCTAAGGGCATAATAGGCAACAGGTTTTAGACTTTTATGAGGGGAGGGAGAAAGGCAGCCCTGCATTGTGGTGCTAATGTATAATACTACCTGAAACATTAAAGGATTTCATCCAGCTCCTGTTTACATGGTCAGATCCTCAATGGGTATAATATAATGAAGCTCCATTGGTCTCCAGGGAGCTGTGCTGATTTACACTCCGAGATCTGGTTGTACACCTACGCACCATATGCTGTCCTTGAGCAATCAGAGGACATGCAGATTTCTTCAGAGAATTTTTCTACGAAACCATATTCAAATGAATGTGGTTTCTGAAGAGCATGAAACAAACCTGTGCAGAACTAAAAGATAACTTCTGAAATACAACCTAGTCATTTGTTCCATTGCAAATGACCAAATTGTTCCTTTTCTTTCTAAAATGCCTGGGAGATAATGCCATGGCTCACTGTTTTTACAAAATTGCATTTCTTCTTAGTTTATTATTGCTGACTGACCTCATGAGCTAACTTTTCAGTGGAGCCCATGTGACTTTATTTACATATGTGCCAATTATATTAATAGAAGCTGCAATGACTCATCACTGCACATTGCTAAAAATCTTCCCTCATCTCTTCTTTGCAGAAAGACTTCTGTTCCTTGCTAATTTCCGCAGCTCACCTTGCTAGAAGTTCAGACATCCTTACGTTCTTGTGAAGAAAAGTTCCAGCACTCAGCCTGCCACCACAGTGAAGAGACCTGCAGGAATTTCACTTTTTTGGAAGTGCCGTTGTAAACTATAACCCCATTTAGGATTCAAATCACAGCTATCTCGCTGGCAGAGAACAGCCGATCACTCTTCTATCCCTCAGCTTTGTTCAGCGATGCTCCAAGATCACACTCTCATACAACCAATAAGAACATATCATTCAAATTTAAAACTCCTTCACATTATCATGACATTTGTATAAAACCAAGCATATCTCATGAGGCTGTTGCTGGCTGGACTGTTACGTACTAGATGTAGATAATATAGTTTATTAATAGAATTTTTCTCATTCTCCTTTCTGCTCTTTCGCATAGCTCCTATATCTTTGTTTTTCCCCATCTTCATGCCTTCCTCCTTCTCAGGCCCACTTGATTTTTCTCCCCATTCTAATTCTCACGACCTCACCTTAACAAAACACAAATCCAGTCACAACCATATTGAACCTGATAATCTTACAGTATTAGCACACATGCATGATTAAACAAAATGGTCAACAATATGTAAAACACCTGCAGATAAGCTGATAGCATGATTCAAAGTGCTTATGGCAGGCTTTTCAAAACTGCTCTGCATTGGCCCAACACAGTTCCCAACAGGAGCTTTTGAAAATCCCACTGTAACATTTTAAACTTCTGAGCTAAAGTTCAGAAATGATTCCTAGAGGATACTGTGTTCCCTTGAAAAACATAACTGATGGTGATTTTTAGGCCAGAGTCCAGATGGTGTGGTCTTATACATGAGGACTATAATGTGTTCACAATTTAGACTGTCAGTCTGTCCAAGTGAAAGAGAACTGGAATAGCAGAGGTGTTTTGGATAAAACTGTCATGACTGTCGTATTTTAGATATGCACCCATGTGAGCAGCTATTTCAGTGCCCTCTTTTTAGTTAAGTGTCTGCAGGTAACCTTAGAGGGCAAGAGCAGTATTTCACAAGTGAGTTTTGGCAAGGTTTACTTGATTAGAACTAATAAATCTAAAGCTAATAATTACTGATGTACAATATACATCAGTAATCAGATTTCTAGGTGATACTGCTGTTCACAGAACATTTCWGTCAATTTTTAGTTCCCTATGTAAAGGAAACTAATGAAACAGTCCCAGCCCCAAAGAACTGGCATTCATGTCAGACCAAAATATCCATTGTTTCCACTTCTGAGGCGAGGAGAAGGGACAGATGAGGGCCTAACTTTTTAGCACAGAACCGGAGGAAAGAAGGACTGTAAGTGCTACAATCCAGGGCCATCACAGGGCACAGCCACGGAGCCTAGGAGAGTGTAAGCAGCTTCCCCCAAGAGCTCACAGGTCACATCACAGAGCCGAGCCGAACCGAACTGAACCCAAGTCTGTCAAGTCCCAAGTCAGTGCTTTAACCATCCTTCCACTTAGGCAGCTTTACCCAGGTAGCCTCAGAGGTCCAAATTCTGCCCTGGGGTATGCGTTGGCCTCATTAACTTACTCTAAATAAGAGCTGTGAGCAGAACTTGGCCCACACCAAGCAAGATTTATGGACTGAAAATGCCACATACTTTGCTTTTTATTCAGTGAGGAAAAAAAAGCCTGAAACAAGCTGAGCAAAGTAAATGAATCAAGACTGCCTATTTTTCATTCTGCAAACAAGAAAATACATACACGCGAACATAAAAAACACAGGTGCCCAAATACTGCAGTCGCCTTCTAAATCTGCTATAATGCACCAATGGCTACGTTATACCTGCCTCCAGACAGACATGTAAATTACTTTTTTTTTTTTTTTGGAGGGGTGAAAAATTATCTTAAATAGCCTTTTTTTTTTCTCCTTTCTTCATTTGTTCCCCCAAAGTTCCCTGGCCCTTTCACTTATGTTAAGTATGTATAGGTGCCACGTTCTTTGAAGATAAACTGCACAACAGCTTATTCTCAAAAGGAAAAAGGCACAGCTTTGGTTATGCTGCATTCCTAATATTTTTTGCAATTTATAGAAAACTCCCATAAACAGAGTACAACACAGTAAGCTTTTCTGCTAATATGCTGTCTAGACTGCTTAAAATATGAGTTCTCCTTGCCTACCATGTATCATGGCTTAAACTTTTGACCTTGTTTCTTTTTCCTTTGACCACTTCATAAGCTTTGACCCTTTTCAAGTATTTAATAGCCAAAAGACATGTCACCCAAGCTGCTGGGGATATCAGACCAGGCACTCTTAAAACCTCTCTTTCATTGTGAAGCTGAGAAAACTGACTACAGTTTAGCATAAAAAGTCAGCAAATGCCTTCAGCCCTAATAGAGCATCCAACATATCGCACCCGCCCAGGCTGGGCGAAATTGATACGTTATAGAAGTGACAGCAGACAATCCTGTAACACCATCACATACGTGCTAGGAGGGGCAGAGGGTTCCTCGTGGAACCATACAAACACTGGGGCATTGCTAATGCATGCCTTTGATTTCTGTTTATGGCCCCCAAGTCGAGTGATCTGTCTTGTTGGCACCAACCTGACTATTTTTAAATGAGGTAGCAGCTGGCTCAACACATACTTCAAAGATTTATGTTCCTGTTGCAAAGCCCTCTTACTGAAAGGGAAACTCTGGAGTAGCTTCTACTAGCTTATTCCATTCGCAGATATGGTCTGCATGCTTTATCCCAGGCCATCATAGCATACATTTTAACAACTACAAGGAAGCAGTAAGATATATAAGGGAAGGTAAATATGGAACAAAGGCAGCAATGAAACAGTTGAGGGTTTACGAACCTTGAAGTTCCTGAAGCACAAGGTTTAATTCTAGAGTTCTCACACCACAGAGTCAGACAAAGTCTTGCTGGACATAAAGAGCAAGAGCTTGGCCCTTCCTATAAAATCAAACATAGAAATAGAGCTCATTCCCATACTTGCAGAAGTATATGGATATACACATATCTGTATGGACATATACAAATATATACACATACCTGTATACACTCATATTTCAGTAATAGAGCAAAACAGCAATGCTGCAGACCACTATGCTGATTATATAATCAGGTAGCAGTTTATGGAGGATACCCAACAACATCCATGTCTGACGCAGAACCACAGGACATTTTATCTAAGCTTTTCACATGCTAGCACTAAGAATTAGTAAAGACACTCTGCCATGAAGACACTTAGAATCATATTTGGCCTAGGATGACTCCCATTACAAGCAGCCTGAGCGAAATCTTGTGGTTAGTTGTCACTCCAAAAGTGGCCAGCCTTGCCCGTCACAGAGGTCTAGAAATCCAAGGGTCCATAAGGGAGTATTTTTCTCCAATGACTAGAAAAATATACATAATTCCTAGCACTATTTTACTAGCTAATGCAAGGTGGACACTTGTATGAAATACAGTAAAGAGCTAAACTGTCTATGAGCAGATTCCTTATTCTATCTACATACACAAAAGCTCATGTAAAATGGGATCCTCTTCTTGCATGGATAATGGAGCTTCATTTTTGTTTTGGAGAGAGATTCAAGGAATTGTGTCTCAGTTGTGTCCCAAGGGACACAGAGGAATGAGCAGGAGATCTGGAAAAGTGCAACAGTGTCCCTACGCTAACACAGCAACCACCTCAGTACAGCCTGTGCATTTGAACCCGTGTGATGGGACAGACACTTACCAAACAAGCTGGAGATGCGAATCCCATCATAAGAGATCCATGTTTGGAAGGTTTTTTGTTCTGCTTCTGTTAAATATCACAAACTGCTCTGAATCTATTGCAGCTCTGATGCTATAGGGGAGGACCTCTCCATGTTGATGACCTGGAGGAAGAGGAACCACTGTTCCCATTGATCCCACCTGACTCGTATATTAATTAGCTTCCCTTCAGCTGTGTCAGTTAAAAGGTGGTTTTAACATAAGGTAACAAAACATGGTTACCTTTATTTGGAGACCTGAAACTGGCCACTTAGGCAAAATCAAGACGACCTGACCTTCCTCCCTGTGCTACTGCACCGCTGAACTTGTAATAGTGAATTGAAGAAAGCTGCACAGCCTCTGAGGCAACTTCCAGCGTCCGAAAGAGTTCAAGTGAGACACAAGTGTGACTTGCAGTCTATCTGACTGCTGAATCCTCCCAGCCGGCGAATGCGAGGCAGTAAACTCCACCAGTTCACTGCGAGGAGATTGCAGCCCCTTGGAGCTGGCTCTCCAGCACCCCCACCCCCAAATCAGTCCTTCTGCACCCCACACACCCCGGTCCCATCAGTTTTGGGCACGTGAATTTTGCCCCCAAGCCCGGCCAGGGCTGTGCAGGCAGAGACAGCGGGCTGGGGGTTTTGGCAAGGCCGACGGGCAGCCAGGCTCAGCGCCCACCACCATGAGGCGGGGCGCACCCATGAAGGGGCTCTTCCCTCTCGCCGGCTCGGATTGGCTGCTCTGACCTGCTGGAGGCAGGCCTGTGGGCCAGGCAGCCAATCAGATGAGCTGCTCTTTGCTTTCACTGCCACAGGCCAGGTCTCCTCATGGTGGGCGTTGCTGCCCCGGGGGCCTGGGTGCGCTGTGAGGCCCAAAGTGCCCCCAGCACCCGGGGGTGGATAGCAGGGGGGGAGATTATGACTTTGAATGTCCTGTTAAATCATGTCGTGGCTGAAAAGTAGCCCTGAGAAGAACTGGCAAGTGCTGGCCACACAGAGGAGGAGAAGGGCCCCCAGCCGTGGTTAGGAACAAGCCCTGGTAGCCAGGGTCTCCTCAGGCATCTCCGGTTTGCCGCTGAACCCCATCCTTGCTGAAACCCCGAGCTAGACACGCTGGGGAGGGACTAATTGCCCTCTCTCCCTTAGCCTCTTCATGGGGAAGGACTAATTGCTCTCCCTCCCTTAGCCGCTTCGTGTTGTTAACCATGGCGACAGGGTTTGTTACCTGCCGGGCCACAGCGGGGAGGGGGGTAGAGTTGGGGGAAGCGCCAGCGGGTGAGGAAACAGGCAAAGGACAATTGCTGCAGATACTGAGGAGTCAATGCTTTAATCACTGTCTGAGAAAATAAGGTGTTTTAGAGTCAGACTTTTTTTAACATAGCATTCCTTTGCCCCTCAAAGCTGTCTTTGCTTTACTCCATATTTCTGAAAAGGGAAGTTCTGCAAGCGAGGAAAAAATTTCACCTTATTCCAAGTTCCTGAGTGGAGGCTTGAGCCCAGGTTGTCTGAAGCTGTTGACCAAACACATCGGGATATTCAGAAATTCCTTCTGCACTAGGTGCCACAATGGAGGTAGCACTGTAACTGCATCTAGTTTTGCTTCTTCAGCTGCTCTGTAGCTGTTTCCTGTGCTGTCTGGTTTACCATCCTAAAATAAATCACTTTTAAAAGAGATATTTCATAAAAATGTCCAAAATCAACTGGTGTTCAAACACTTAGATTATGGAAGAAATTTAACGGTATAAAAATTAAAACCACAGGGAACATATACTAGTAAATTTTTCTCCCTCACCCACTCTCATCATAAGGTTGATACTGGACCCAACTGGACCTTCTGGGGAATTCGTCATCCAAGCAATCTCCACAGTTTCTTAGGCACCTATACTAATAATCACAGAGCAGCATTATTGGGTGGTACGTACTAGAAAGTCTGAAGTGTAACCATATCCAGCTGTATTCTTTTTCCAGGCTCTTCCACTACTCCAGAAGCACTTCCATTTACTCACAGGCGGTTTCTGTTAGCAGGACTAATACTGAGAGATTCTTATGTACACTGCCAAGCCCTGAGTCTGCCAGCCATCCACAGCCTTCTTGCCTTCATCATTACCTAATTAATAGTTGTTCTCTTCCATAACTGTTCAAATCTCACTATTCTAGTGGCAAAGCTTTAGCTTCTAATCTTTGACAATACAAGCAAACAACTCCTCAGTTTCTGCTCTTCCCTGACCATAGTCTGTGTCAGGCTTTTCCTGCGGTGGAAAGGGAAATGCAGCTCCTCTCCTTTCTTGTAAACTGTTTTTTTGTTTTTTGTTTTTCTGGGGGAGAGGGATACAGGGGCTTTTTTTCTTTCTTTCTTTCTTTCTTTTAGAGTTTAGGAGGTTCCACATCTGAAAAGCCAAACAAGTAACAGCTCTTCATTCTAGTATCAGCAGTTCAGGAGGCCTTCCTCCTTTCTACCTAAAAAGCCATTTAGCTCCTTCTCCTCAGTAGCCTAGGGACTGGAAATACACCTAGCCCATCACTCTTACCCAGTGCTGGCCCCTCACTCCAGGAGCCAGGAGGCTGGAACACACTCCTTCTTGGCTTCATTTCCGAAATAGAGAGTCTTCTGGTCACATAAAATTAGAACTGAAAAATCAGGCAACGGCAGTTGCTTGGAATGGGTAGTGAAGTGATTGACAGAAAATGAACTCCATCCAAACTACAAAGGCCAAAGAGTAATTCCACAAAACCCAAGCTAAACATACATTTATATACACATACACACACACACACACACACACACACACACGTATATACATATATATCGTCCATATGTCTCTCTTGGCTTCATTCACGCCTAAGCCAAAGGCCGTCTAATCTATGTCGGGTACTGTGGCTGTCATCCCTGTGATATTTGAGTGCCTCACTGTCTTAAATGTTTTTTTAGGAAATATCAGCCAAAAACCATTGAGGACAATAGGAGTCTTTCCATCAGCCCTGCTTGGTTTCAGATCAGGCCCTGAATTCCCGTTCTAGGCTAAAATCCATTTGCTGTCCTCTTTGTACTCTGATTTTCCTATGTCTGCCATAGATCCCTGTCTTTCTTACAGCATCTGGTAGAGTTTTTTATGTATCTGAGGGCTGAATTAGACACATGACTTTTAAATTGCTCACAATATTCTGACATCTTTCAACCTACTCCTAAATCCCACAGATGGGTCAAATTATCTGCTAAGATCTGCTCAGTGCGCCTTACTCTCGTATTTTCCTGTCCCAAAATGTGCAAAATGATTATGTGAAAAGAAGGTCCTCGTACCTCAACTGAGATTTATGGTGTTGAGCTGAGGAGATAACTTTAGCTAAACATTTTGTTGGCATATAGCAAATCAAACATGAGTAAAAAAATGATATTCTCTGTGCGTCTTCTTGGTGTTCTTGTATCCATTTATATTTGTACTGCTTAAAAGCTAACATTGTTTGCAGTGATATAAGTTTTAGGCATGTATTGAATATGCTATTGATACATTTGTAATGGTCTTCATATGGAAAATTCTAGCAAGTTCAAATAATTCACTAAGATTTTGTTTAGGTATTCACGTCTGAACCAGAAGCTCTCCAGAGGCTCATTTGTTGTTTGATAAATCAGAAAAGAACACATTTTTATACAAGTATTTCGATACAGGAAATATGAGTCTAGTCAGTATCTTTCCAAGTACATGTGTCTGAGTGGTTTTTGATGTCAAATGCTGCTTAATGTCTTTTAAAGTACTATTTAAACAACTTCACATGAGCAACTACCAATCAATATGTCTCCCGTTTTCTAACACTAAAAGACCAATGCTAAATAAATACTTTTTAGAATCACATATAATGAATAAAACAGAAACAAAGTAGAAGAGGAGAGGGAAAAAAAACAGCAACAAGGCATTGTTGAGAATATATATTACCAAAAAATGTAAATGGTCTCTCCAAGTTTGGCTCCCTAATATAAAAGAAATGACATGAAATTGGGCAATTACAGACCTTTCACTGAGGTATGACTCAGCCTCCTGCATTTTGTGAGGGCTGGCAGGAATGGCACTGGGAGTACTGAGCAGCGTCCAGGCAGGCCAGAAGCGACTGATTTACGACATAAAGAGGGTTGCAGCCAGAGAATAACTTCAACTCCTAATAAATGCATCTGAAAATGAGCTGTAAAGAAATGATAGACTGATAGCAAAGAGCAGGCCCCCAGGAAATGGAGGGGTCTGAAAGCTCCCGTTTAACTCTCGTTTGCAGGGAACAAGCAGGGGGAGCGGGGGCTTTTCCCAGAAACCGTATTTTTATATCGTAAAATTTAGAGCAATTCAGAAGAGAACAGAGGAAATGGAAGGCAATGCTGTTTGCCAAACATGCACTAGCTATGTTTGCAGAGCTTTCCTTTCAGAAAAATAAAATCTAAGCCTTTTGGTAGTATGGCCCATCAGGAGGATTTCTAAGAACAAGGGTCCAATGCTATCATATGTGGGGTGGGAAGTGTGGTCTATAATCTAGTACTAAACTATGGGAGCCACATGAATGGGAGTGGTCACTTAATGTTTTTGCTGTCGGGTTTTTGTTCACCAAAAATGCCAGTCGAGGGCTGGAGAGAATGAATGACAGGCACTTAAACAGCTTGAGCTGTTTGGCCCACCAAAACCAAACAAACAAAAGACTAAGTGACTTAATGACATCATGTAAGTCTCTCCATAAAAATACCAAGTCTAAAAGCTGTCTAATCTAGCAAGGAATGGCATCACAAAAACCAATAGGTGGAAGCAAGAGTTGAAACTCTTGGAGGAAAATATTGAACAGAGATAGTACTGAGTTGCAGGGACTTGTCTTGTCACCAAGGAAAGTAAGGCTTTCTGTCTCTTCATGTGTTCAAATCAGGACAAGATGCCTTTCTGGAAAAGAGGTTTCAAGCAAAACCCAGTTTAGTCTTGTACCAAACTCAAATTACTGGTCTCAATAGAGAGTAACTCTTGGTAAATGGATTACTCTTTGCTAAACTAGACTAGATAATCTATTGGTCCACTCTGATCCTAAATTCTCTCAGACTATAAGTCTTTATGTTACCCACTTCAATGAAAGTGGATATGAATGGTAATGTTGATTTAACATCCCCGTCAAAATTTGCATTAACGTATGATTTCTGGGTTAGAAATGCCCTCAATCCAATTTACTTAAGCATGTATTAAAATTCCACTAAAGCCACCAGGGCCTAATCTCATGCCCTAATGTGCGTTGCTGAAGCACACTGCAGATAATAAAGATATCCATGTAAAGTGAAAAACATAACTCTTGGTAATATAGCATCCACATTTTCCTCCTTTCTTTTCCAGAGTTTTTAGTGTGTATGTTTATTATTTTAAAACTTCTCTCTTCCTAAGTACAGGTAGTTTCAAAATATGAAAAAAAATGCATAATGATGTTGATACTAATTTCATTACCTGTAGGGCCAATAGCACTGTCTATTATTACAAATGCTCAGCATTTCCCATAGTAATGTCCTGATTTTGATTGCTTATAATTTATGAGAATGCAATTATATGCACTGAGATTTTCCACATATTCTAGAAGCCTCAGTAGAATGTTTGGGGATTTTTAAAAGGACAGTTATGGATGCCTGTGGGGGCTCAGAAGGACTTTCGCTGTAATTACTGCTCTGCCATCTGGGTATGAGGACAAGGGCACTGAAAAGAGACCCTTGTATTTCTGTGGCATCTCCTCTTCCCTTATGCTCAGGCAGCACAAAGAAGGGAGCAGCCTTATTCAAATGTAGAAGGGCCAAACGCTGCTGTAGGCAAGGGCAGAGGAAAGGAGAAGTGTGGGTTAACTATGTGAAAAGGATGTGCTTGTGTAATTAGACTGTGTTGGAAAGAACAATAGGGCCAAGTTTAGATTGCACAGGCAGCCTTGATTTGCGTCATTTCTGAGTTTTGTGGACCTGATTTTTGCAACCATGATAATGTTCCTTCATTGTAGTTTTATGAGAGATGTGTAATGCCTCAGTGCCACCAGTATGCAGTAATGAACTGCTAGTCCCCAAAGCAGTATCATTCTGCTGTCCCCAGCATGTAGCTATCTCTCCTTGGCAGATGAACAGGAGACTTACCTCTTGTTTTATTTTACTTTTTCTTTCTCTTTCTCATCCTCTCTGGCAGTTTCTGGTCCTGTGTTAGCATTCTCCCCTGTATTTACCTCTGTGCTTCTGTCCCCTTTTTCATCATGTCTTCTTTGGTCTGTGTATCTCCCATGTATATCTGGCAACTCTTCCCACGCACCTCGCAAGGCAAATATCCCCTTTCCAATTGCTTTCCAGTTCTCTTGTTCAGTCTCCCTGCTCACTTCTCTCATTTCAACCTTTACCTTTTGTTTTCCTTTTCTGTTACTCTTTAGCTCTTTTCTAATTAGTAGTATTTTCTCTAGTTCCCATCTTCTGGTTCCCTGCTCTGTTTTCCTTTGTTTTTCAGGACCCTGTTGTCTCCCTCAGCATGCCCTCACTTTCAGCAGCCTTACCTGCCACTGCGTTTCCATTTATTCCCCCTGTGCCACACCTTTCTTCACTTTTCCTTCCTTGTTCCTTTCCATTCTTTTCTCCTTTCTCACCTTCCTTGCCATTTCACAAAATCCCTTGTCTTCCCTCCTGCTCCCCACTCCCTCTACCAGCATCTCCTCCTGCCAGCATACCTGTGCAGTGCACGGTGCATCTCACTGAGCGCAACATGTGTTCACAGGAAAAATGGTAAGCGACTCAGGAGGGGAGGTGGTAAGTGCATTTGACTTGCATTTTGTGATAGCATCCAGCATGTCACCAGTACAACCAGGTGGCCAAACAAGAGCAGAACAGCTACGCTGGTTCAGACCAAGGGTCCATCTAGCTCAGTATTCTCTCTCCAACAAGCACAGGTGATACTTCCCCGAGCACTCTTCCAGCCTCCAACTGTTTTCAGCTGTTCCCTAAGCTTGATGTGTTTTTTCTATTTGGTAAATCCCAGATCATCTCTCCTCTAAGTTCTTATCCATTCTCGCCTTGAACTCATGAAACTTGTTGTATCCATAACATCCTCTGACAGGGRGTTCCACAGTTCTGTTACCCATTATGTGAAGAAACACTTCCTTTTATTTTTAACCGGGTTCTTACTAGCTCCATTTCATGCCCAGGAGTTCTTGTATTGGAAGAGACATTGAACAGTTGATCCCTGCTCAACCTGTCCTTACCATTTGTGGTGTTGTAGACCTCTGTCAAACCTCCCCTAAACTGTCTCTTTTCCACATTCAATCACTCCTCATATGGAAGTCATTCCAAACCTTTGATCATCCTTTTTGCCGTTCTTTGAACCTTTTCCAGTTTACTATATCCTTTTTTTGGATGAGAGGACAGAACAACACACATTACTTGAGGTGTGGATGAACTATGGCTTTACAGAGTGGTGGAGTGATTTCTGTTTTGCTTTCTATTCCTTTCCTAATCATTTCTAGCATTTGATTTGCTTTTTTGATGGCTGCTGAGCATAGAGCTGATGTTTTCATTCAAGGTTCACTTCTTAGTGGTAATAGTCAGCTCAGAGCCCATCATTTTATAATGACGCTAGAATAGTTTTTCCCCACATGCATCGCTTTATGTTTATATACACTGAATTTCATCTGTCATTTTATTTCCCAGTCACTCAGCCTCATAAGGACCTTCTGCAATTCTTCACCCTTCACAGTCCCCACTGTTAAAAACCAACAGGAAACCTGTGGCTCCCTTTCCTCAGGAGAGGTTAGCAGGGTCTGAGCACTGTACAGAGACTCATCTTTGTGCAAAGTTCTCTGGCTGAGCTGCTGTTATGCTCTGCTCAGGACAAGCTGGGCACTCCCGGGGAGGTTGGGAGAGAGGCTGCAGGCAAGCAAGAAGACCAACTAACATGCCTCCACAAATGCGCTTCAGTTCTCACCTAAACAGGGCCTGAAAGCATGGGTATACGAGCATGGGGAGGAGCAGGGGAGGCTTAGCCTCTACAGCTGCACATGTTGCTTGGAAGTTAGACTGGCTATGGTACAGCCACACGTCTGCTAATGTCAGCTCATAAAACAAAAAAAAGAAATCGCCTTTGGTTTAAAGTTTGCCCCCTCTGTGCCCCCCCCTTTTTTCCCCTCTCTGCTTCAAAAGAAAGACAGGTTTGAGTCTGACTCTGAAGCACCCTCTGCTACAGTATGTGCCATTTACTTTAGTAAGGCTGATTAAGTCATGCATTTACAAGAAGACCTTCCATCAGAGCTAATTTAAAGCAGATGTTCTGGGTTCCACAGCCAGGGAGGCATCAATCTGAGAATTGCAAGGGTCTCTGTAAGAGCACTGTTTTTACTGCACTTTATAGCGCACTGGGAGGAGGTTAATTGGTGTAAAAGTTTAATTTCAAATAAGGATACCCTTTTAAAGTTGCATATATGCATATACTTTTTATGGAGCGTTATATTACAAAGTCAAAGTGGGGGACAAAAATCATCCAAAAACATTTCAGGATCAAAGACACCCAACCTGTCAAATGCTAAGATATTTTTATGAGGAAATAGGACTCACATTTTCTCCAGAAGACGCAGAGAGAAGCAAGGAGTGGAAAAATATTTAACTAGATTCCATGGTATATTAGGAGAAGGAGAAAAAAACCACCCATGCCAATATATTGGTTTCAGAACCTTCTGGCCTGGCTTCCGCTACTGAAAATATTGGCAAGAAAATGCTCTACACTGGGATTATTTATTAGAAAAGCAATAGATTTGTACAGTTTAACAATAGAGGGAGGATTCAGAATTGTTCATTTGCTCTGTTGTCTAACTTTCAACTACTTTTGTTTTTTATTTGCAAGCCAGAATAACTATACTTATCCCTTGAAATTACCATTAGCACTGGCTTAGCATAATTTTATTATCTGAGTAATTGTATTGCCTATGGAGGGGTTATGGTCTGCTTCGTACAGTGAAAAGAGCACAAGCTGCTTCCAGATGGGAGTCACCATTTTCTTATGAATCTTAATTCATTTAGATTTACCTTTTATATTTATTAGAAGTTATCACATTTTTGCCTTTATTAAAGGTGACAACAAAACAAACTATATTTACCTTGAACTTCAGTGCAGTTTTGCAGGCAATGCAGACTACAGCAGTATTCAGCTCTATCAAGGGACTAGTAAGGCTCTCTCCCCCTCCCTCCCTCAAAGGGGAGAATCTCATTAAATTTTGCTGATCTTCCTGCCTTGTTCTACAGTAGCACCTAGGGACTGCAGCTAAACTTGCTTAGCGCTTTCCAAACCATGGTCTTGAGAAAGCACCTTCAAGTCTACCAAGGTGAGACAGGAAAACACAGTCCTACAAGCTCTTTCTGCAAATGAGAAATAAAGATGTAGAGGGATTAAGTTGTTTACCCAAGACTGTCTGAAAACTATACCCAGGGACTTGATGCACCCTTCCCACATCCCAGCCTAGTGCCCCTATCACAGCAGGTTCAGTTTCTCTTCCTGGTAAAGAAGAGACATCAGACAGCAGCAAAACATGACAGCAGTATCTGTTATTTCTCCTTTCCCACCCATTCAATGGTTTTGCAGGGTCATGTCAGACTTTTAGAGCTGAGGGAGATTTCTGTAAACCACAGACAGCTCAGTCAAGTTCTGTGCGTTGAGTGCAAGACACATGCTCCTGGCCCTGTCTCATGCCCCCCTGCTCCCTCCCTTGGCTAGGGCAGTATTTCAGTCATCCGTAGTGTCGCACTACAGCAATAGCAGTGATGTCCAGACTCAGCTGTGAATCTGGTACATAGGATCACAGAGAAGCAAGGAGACCACGATACCACTGCATCTTTTAGGAAGCTTTGCTAGAAGATCCACTCCTTAACTGCAGCCCTTCTCCTACCTGTAACCTTTGCGAATCCACATCACATGGATCAAAGCGCCCAAGTCCTCACCTCTGTCAATCTGTCCATAAGTGGCACTGTCCACTGCTTTGGGGAAGGCACTGTCTGAGCTCTGTGCAGCTCAGGAGCTAGGAACATGTGGCACCTGGGAAGGGGAAGGGAGTTTACCTGGTTAATTCCCAACAGGAGCTGAACACTGGGCAAGCTGGAGGTGTGCATGCAGGATGTTTTCCAGGGAGCAGAACGGTCCAGGTGTTATGACTACATTAGCTGAATGAGCAGTTTTTCATAGACACTGTGCTGAAGGTGTTGGCAGGATTTTATCCTTTTAGCTAAATTCTTTTCTCAGGATAGGGGGTAGCTGTGCAGGAGGACTCAAACCGCAGAGCTTTCAGGGCTGGGCAGGGCACAGCAAGCCATCACTAAATAGTTGCGCTATTTCAAAGGGCAACTCAAAAAGGTTTAACATGATCAGTAAAATTCTTGTGTGGGGTCCACACCCATTAATTATAGTCTAATTTAGTGGTACATAGAGACCTGAGTGGTCTTTGTGCCCAAAGAAGAATATTATTCTTCAGAGGATATGGAACTAACATAATCCTATGGCATACTGGAGCCAACATGGGCAGAGCAAACTGGGCCAAATGCATCGTAACTGGAAATCCTGTGGTTGCAGAAGGCTGTAACAAGGATGAATTTGACCCAGTGTGCTTTCAAGTTAGAATAGATGCCAAGCAGTAACCATTCCCATGTGAAAATAGCTAACATTTATCTACTGGAGACCAAGATATTCCAAAGAAATGCATAAACTTGAGGACATTTTCTTTCCAGGTGAATGATGTAAGAATAAATTAAAAGCAGAAAATCCTGCTAAGTGCTACAAGGATGTCCTTACTAAAAACCCCAGCAGTCCCTATCTTCTTCAGCTCCCTTTTTCAACACCTTCTTGATCATTAATGTTGCTTTCAAAGTTTTGAAATGTTGTGCACAAGCCTGGCATCTAGGGCTAGGCCAAGTTTATTAAACTACATTTGGAATATACATTGCAACATCATTAAAACAAAGGGAGACTGCCCAAAAAGCAATTACTACCCAGTTTATGCAAGAAACCAGTGGGGTTCACATTCCTTTCCTTCTCTTTGTCTTTGAAAAAGACTGCTTCCAAACTCCATGCAGCTATTTTCAGACCCCAAAAAACAACTGAGGTCCTCCAGGCAGCAAATGCTGAAATCTGGAATCATATTTTCCAAAAGGTCTTCTGGAGCACATTAGAGTCCTTCTGACTTTCATAGAGCCTTTTGTTTTAGTTCTAACTGACATCAGTACGTCCCTAGTAATGTGGGATCTTTCCAGTTTTTAATCCCGGGGTTTGTGACTCCCAATGTATCTCTTTTCCCAGATTAAAATATGAGTATTTACAAAGACTTTTCTGAGAAATTTGGGAGTTGCATCTAAATCCAAACTTGAAATTCCCCCAAACTCTTCTTCACAAACTTTTCACCCTGCCTTTGCCTAAATCCCTAGCACCCACCAGCAAAGTTCCCTTGACGTCTTGATTAGGTGCCACCTCCTCCTTCCAGCTAGTGCTAGACATGACTAGCATCACCAAAGGAGGAGAATCTGAACTGGGAATGGTGAACAGAGGAAAGTGCTTCTCTGAAAACCAGGCTTAGGGGCCTAATTATCAAGGAGGGGGAGAGATCACGGCTACAACCTCTTCTGCTACTGACTGGCTTAGGCAGCTTTCAGTTCAATAAACTCCTTGCTTTTGCACATCTTATTGGCAGGTGCACGGGTTTCCCTGTGAATTGTAAAGGAAACCTCAGTAGCTAAATTTGCTTGTGGCTTTTTACATGTACTTAAAAGTATTGGTGTGTCAGCCTAAACTTCATTGCCTCCCTGAAATTGAGGAGAAAAAGTGACAAATGTTGATCCATCCTTCAAATGTAATACCATGCTGACAGAGGAATTATTGACTTTATTAGGTATCTTTGATACGGAATTATCATGCAGAGAGTTTAGATGGGGCTGGGACTTTCCCAAAAGCATGGAAAGCTAAAGGTGGGTGTGAGGCAGATGTTCTCTCCTCTCCATCCTGTGTTGGGGGCTCCAAGTAGCCAAGAGCTGGCGAAATCTGTCCAGCTGGAGGATTTCTCCAACAAGGGTAAAAGATGATGTCCTGAGCCAGCTTTCAGCTATGACATTCACTGCTCATCAGGGACGACTTGTATTTTATCCAAATTTTCAGCTGCTCTAATGTCCATGGGGAACTGAAACCACCTGAACTTAAAGTTTTAGCTTAGATACTAACAGAATGCAAGAGTGGTGCTGATCATGGAGGTCTAACAAACATGATCATTTCCATCAGCTACATCTTTTTCCTTTCCTCATGTAGCTGTGCTTGTTTCTAACATCAGTGAGGAGCTGCCTGCCTAGAAGTGTCAGTACATGCAGGCAATGGGTTGAACTTCACAGGCAACAAGATGATTTTAGTCACTCGACTTTTATAGTGATACATGCTAAATAATCAGAAATGCCAGCATGCTACAGATGCATGTTTTCATTGTTATTTTTCCTTTCCCCTTTTCTAAATACACAGATCAGTTCGATGCTCATAAAAACAGGAGACAAAATGCAAAGCCGGGTCCTTGGATGCGTCTGTATGGATCCTGGAGTCTGGCTGCAAGACAAAGGCCAGTGCTAGATGGGCTCTGTGCACAGTGCCCCATTCACTTCTGCCAACACAGTTCTTGCTCTCCACTAACTTACGGTGTCACTTGGAGCAAAACTCCTCTCAATATCTTACTTTATTATGGTAACTGTGTTGCGAAGCTGCAAATAAAAGCAGCAGTACCCTGGCTCCTCAGCTGGTGTAAAAAGGAGAGCTACATCAGTTTATGCCAACTGAGGATGTGGTTCAAGCTGTTTGGGGAGTTTGGGTTTTTCTTTTCCCCTGCAAGCTGTTTGCTGTAATCTAAAGGACATACAAAAAAATGTTGACCTCAGCCAGTTTGGGGGGAGATTGAAAAAACCCTGAAAATTTAATATAGCTGCAGAACACTTTTTTGTTTTTTTCCATTAGCTGATATTCTCAGGTTACGAGAAAGGAATTCATTGTGTTTCTTCATGTTCTCTGCTAGTGCAACAAGAGATTAAAAGATTTTAGGATAAGTGGCAAGGCTGAAAACTAGTAGTGCTTGTACTGGGGTTTGGGTTAGGGCACTGGCAAATTCAAGGCCGATTAGGCATCTATTTCCTGGTCCTTGGCAATAAGACTAGGAAGTGCAAGAAATTCATTGTCTTCAGCTTGCCACCGCTGGCTTGCTGCAACAGCTATACGTTACACAAAGGACTGACAAGTTCAAAATGTCCCTGTCAATCTGCAGCTGCCTTTAATCATATATGGATTTATGAGACACCCTCCACATCCCCTGTGGAGGTCCAGAAACCGTGCTTTGTTTTGACTTGACATACATTTTTCCATTTAAGATTAAGAAGTATGAGCCCTGTTAGACCGCATTGCAGCTATGGAGCAGAAGGAGTAAAGCTCTGTCTGAAATGGAGGAAATGATGATGTAATTTTGAACCATTAAGGACTGAAGGGATTAAAAGATTTGGAGCAGGATTTGGAAAGTCTCTGGTGTTGCATACAGTAGGGCTATATTGCCTGCCTCACCATCTGGACAGAGAAGGCCTTTTCCCTATTTACTGGTTTGGGGTTGTTGTTATAGCTGTGCAGTTCACGAGCACCACCGTACTTAATACTCCATCATCATTTCCATCATAAACCCTTTTTTCTACCCTGAGGGACTACAACATCGCAGTAAATATTTGCCATAGGGTAAAGCTTGCCACTAAGGTCTGGTCTCCGGCCTAAGAGCAGTGGGGGCATGAGGCAGGATCAGGCTTGGAAGCTTTCCACCCTATAGTAGCTTTACGCTTACCTCATTTTCTAAAATGAACATTTCTAGCCATTAGCAACAACCATGGACCAAAGGCTGATGCTCCTTTTCCATGTGTCTGGACAGCTTGCTGTCCAGTCTGTATAAGGATTTATGACCTGACCACTTTGGTAGAAGGACATGTGCCCAGGGTGGTCCTGCCCAGCCACATCTCACAGGAGGGGGTATGTAAAACCTCCACGGGCTCAGCTGCATGCTGGCTCCGCTGCATGCTGGCTCAGCAGCGCTGGTTACTCCAGGATTCAGTTTTGAATCTGCTTCAGTTTTCTGCTTTCTGATGCACCAAGTAGGATTTGTATCAAGAAGGAAGTTGTTTTTCCTCAAGCCACAGATTACGTCCCACCGGCCATTCTGCTCTTACAAAAGAGGTCCAAGAGAACAGGGATGAATTCATTTTGTGCTATAGAAATTACACTATTTTTCTATATTCCTCAAGCCCTTTAGCTGGTCCTTACAGTGTTATCTTCTAGCAGTTAGATGGCATTTGGGATCTCACAAGTTGTTTCCAATAAGAGAAGAAATTCACTATGGCATTATTTCTTTTTAACTCAATAGTCAAATCCTCTTTATGAACCCAAGTCCTCTTTATTAACCAAATCTAGTCTCTTTGAACAGGGCAGGAATCAAATGACAGGTGGGGCAACACCTGGTCCCATTGCGAACAACTGTATACCCATATTCAGTCTCCCTGTCTGAGATTTTCTCAAGGTCAGACTCCAAGCACACGTCTGGCTGCAGCTCGGCTCCCTTGCTGCCTTTTCTGTTTGCTCCCTTGCACATTCTGCTGTTCCTCTCACACAGGCACATAATCACAGTCAGAGCTGTACGCTGTCCTGGCTGGTATTGTCAGAAATGCCTTTGTTGAAGGTTTTCATAACAAATTGAATTTTCCAGTTGCAGATATGTCCGTATCGAGTACATGACAGAGACATCAAACCCAGAATAAGTTAACAAAGGACAATAAATTATCTCTTAGTCTCCAAGAGCAGAAGTGATATTTTGATGAGTGTTCTTTTGTCAGGCATTAAAGGATGAATAAACCCCATAAACTTTCTAAATGCACGGAAAGTAAGTATATGAGAAATTTTATATGAGAAAAAGCAGGCATATTTCCCAGTAAAAATCTGGGTGAGAGACTGCATTGCAAATATATTGTCAGAGCCTGCTTTGTAATTACTCTGGTATACAGGAACATGGCATGAATTTGCAGTCCACTCCTATTAGTTTTAATCACAAAGCAAGCAAAGAGAATTAACCATGGAGATGCATTGAAATAACTTTAAGGGCCTGATAAATTTGCAAGAGCAATCACAGTTGCAAATCAGAAATTCTCTTAAAAAAAAAAAAAAAAAAAAAAATCAAAGCACATCAATTCAAGAGGCTTCCAAAGATCTGGTTTCTTATCTGCCTCTAAAGTCAGAAAAAAATTGAGGGTTACATGCTCTGATAACAACTTCCATGAGCTCCTTATCTGAATAGAAATAGCACAGGGACTGTCTCACTAAGGTGAGTGTAAATCAAGAATGAAACGATAGTTTCAGTGGAGCCTCTGGGATTTGCATCAGCTGAAGCCTGTGCCATATCGCTATAGCATACAAGCTGTACAGAAAGGCAGAGTTAAAAAAAAAAAAATTCATAAGATTCACTTAAGATTCACTTTATATTCAAAAATGGGCAGTGGCTTACAGGATTCTTATTTCTGCATTATTTCTTATTTTTATTATTGTTTTATCACATGGTTCATCCAGGGCCAACCGAGAAGCCAGAGCGCTCAGAATTGGAAGCATCACCTGTTGCAGTGGCTAAATACAGGGCCTGATACCAAGGAAGGGAAGTCGTTTCTATCTGTCCCATACCCGGACATACATTTAGTGCTGGGGAGGTGGGTGCTGTTCGGTGGGAAGAGGGCACAGCACTGTGCTGCCAGCAGACCAGGACTGGGAATAACTTCTCTAGACCATGGCAGCTCTTGTGGACTCCAGCGGGAGCATGGCGAGATTGCTCAAACAACAGTCTCCTTACAGGAGAGCTGTTTTCAGCAGCGTCAAACACACTTATCACGTACATTCTGCTTGGTTTCTGTGGTACCGCTCTGACGGTGACAGAAGATATCCTATGTAACATAGAGGAGAGCTTGCTTGTACGTTGTCCCACGTTTCTGCTTGGGTTCGTATGAAACTGGCAATCAGGTTAATTAAAAAAAGAAGGACTGTGTGTCACAATTACACACACGGATATAGTATTCTTGTTTAGAAAGGCCAGAAAACCATAAATCCACAAGAAGAAAAATATTGGGTCAAATCCAAAAGCCCTTTTTGCTCAAAAATATTCCACAAAGACAGAGAGAGTGTCTGTCGAGGGATCACAGGCCTTATCCCTTAGCAAAACTGAAATAACATGGCAAAGTAGTTTTATAGGCTGCCCTGTTGCATGCAGTTAGGGATTAAAAAGACAGGACCAAAACCAATATTGCTTGCCAGTGGCTGACAACCAGTGAAGATAAAGTTTTGACATCCCTCATTTTTTGTTCTCTCACTCTCTGTGCCATCTCCAGTGCAGTTACAGATAGCTATCCAGATGTGTTGCGTTCATTACGAGAAGCAGAAAAAACAGTGAAAAAGTATCTCAGAGTAATACCTTGTAATAAGTGAATCTTTTGGGATTATGAATAATACCAGCACATGCCATAAGTAGCAGTTGCCTGGTAGGCTAAAAACGGTAACCTGTTCTACCCGAACGCCGTTTTCACCCCAGAGCTGTCACCTGGATAAATATATTGCCCCATCAGTCAGYCCTCACATCTAGAAAGGGATTGGTCCCTCCTTTTCTGAGCCCAGATGGACAAGAGAAAGTCTCCCATCAACCTGGGGGTGGGGGGAGCTCCCCTTCAATTCCAGATGCATGAAATTGTATCTGTAAATTCTGGTCAGTATTGGCATTGCTGGCTTTCACGGGGTTGTTTAAAAGGGCTTTTTCCCATTGTTTTTCCAAGGACCTGCCCAAAAATGTTTCCATCCAAACCACCATCACGCAAAACTCCAGCGGAGGAGCAAAGAACAATAGCGCACAAGGTTCCAAGTTCAATAGCAATTTCAAGGATTTCAGCTGTCAAAGTTAATTAGCGGCAGTTTCTCTCAGGCTTCCTTTGCTTAACCCCTGAAGGACAAGGTTTGGAAAACCGCTGATTGAGAGGGCAAGAGAGGGCAAAAGACCACATTTGCAGCAGCCAGGAACTATTAAGAAAGCAAAAATAAAAAATGGAATGTGTTATGAACCAAGAACTTCAGACAAAACGAGATTTAACTTTTACTTCCACTTTTGTTAAAGAAAGAGGCATGAGCCTGGAGGGTGGGGTCCAGAGTCTGGATTCTGGGCAGGGTTATTTTCGAAAGCTGAACACAGTCCAGCTGTTGTTCTAGGGCAAACACTTCCCAACTTTAGGGTATTTAAAAAAAAAAATCTGGATCCTGATCTGAAATCTGTGGCTTGGGCTTGTTTCTAAACATTTCTTTTACTTGCAAGAAAGAAAAAAGGCATCATATGGTAAACCAGCGTAAAAAAACGCTGGAGCTCTGCATGCTTGCCAGCGTCTACCTTGGCATGCCTTTCCACGCAGAAGGTGCGCTGCAGTTGCTAGATCTACAAGTGAAAGCCAGCTCAGGGAAGTGGCTCTTCCCCAGCAGTTACTCATCTGCACCATGAGGACTGTTGGCTTGCGGTGGCCACCACCTTTGAAATGGCAAGGCCCAGGACACAGGCCCCTTGCCCCATCCCGTAATAGGTCTCATGAGAGGGTCATGAGCCCTTTGCCGGCTCAGGTGACACTCGTCCTGTATCAGTCCATGTGATGGAGATGCCCCTTGCTCCAGGTCCCATCACCCAGTGCAGATGTCAGGGTCAAAACTTGTTCCCCGACGTGGCTGGGGGATTGCGAGTTCCCRAGGCCACAGCTTGGGAAAGGGAGAAAGGAGTCAAACGGAGGAAAATACGACATCGGACATGGGATTTCAGCCTGCAATATGAGAAGGCTCATATTTTACGGGGGATTTAGCCCTGCCAGGCACCGCTTGCTACATGTGGCCCCCTGAGCCAGGGATCTGCTGTTCCCGCACGGGGTTGTTCAGCGCAGAGGGAGCCGCTGAGCAGGCAGGACGAGGCAGGACTTAGCGCTTCTGCCTCTCCCCGTGCTGAGCTCAGCATCCTGCATCACTTACGCTTGCGACAAGCTGCTGCCCCTGCCCGTGGGCTTGTCCGGCCTCTCTGCAGCTCCTGCACCAGCCTCCTGCCGGCCGCCCCCTTGCTCCCCGCGCACACACACCGTGTAGTCCCACTCGCTTTTCAAACTGAACACGCTTGAGGGCAGGGACTGTCCCTTGCTGCATGTTTCTGCCGCTTTCCTGCATCGCACTGGGGGCTCGGGGCCAGCAGTGCCCAGTCTTTGCTGACCCCATACAAAATAGGGTCACCTATTTACACCCCCGCCTYGGTTTTAATTCATTCACATCCTGGGGATATGAACAGCGTCACAGATGGGAACAGACAAAAATTAGGGGCATCCTGCAGAAATGGCAAGGGTGGCTCAGGCTAGACCAGGGGTATATTCAGAATATCTGCACTTTGGTGTTACCTGAGATACGTGGTCTGTCTTCGCTGGTGGTATTCCTAAGCCTTCTGTCTGTCCTGCAAACAGCAACAGCTGAAGCATGGATAAACCTCCGGGTACATCTCCAGACAAAACGAGAGGCCCTTTCATTCAAGGAAAAAGCTTGTCACAGCCTCTCTGCCGGAGCCGAGGATTTGATATGAATGAAGAGGCAAGCTGCAAGTASGTGGAGATCTTCAGGGTAATTACACTGCATTTGCCCACAGGTGCTGTGCAGGTGGCCTGAGCCCTCGGGCGGTGACCTAGGAAAAGCGATGGGGATCACGCGTTCGCCACCGCTCCCACCTGAGCTGCAGGCCTGGGACCCCGTGAGAATCCCAATGCCCTGTTTTCATCCGCAGTTAACAGTGCAGGGTTGCTTCACTAAATGTTTTGAAGGAGGAGAAAAAAAGTTTGATCGCATGGTAAAGTTTAACTCTGTTCACCCTAGTAGCTTTCTACATGTCAGCTTTAAAATAACCCCAAAGTGGAGGACTTGCTCGCAGATTAGAAGACCATTCAGCAGCGATACCCAGGAGGCATTTAAAAAAGCAAAACAAAAACATGCATTCTTTCCTGAGGCTGCCAAGGCGCTAGCAGGAGTCACACCCTCTTGAACCACTGCCCTGTGATGTTTTAAGATATTCTGGGGTTTTGTTATTTAGTGACAAACACCCTGCTTCCTCATGGAAAGTGCTCGAATTCTACATCGCGGGACAGCTGAGTTGACTACTGTGGCTGCAGTTTACAGCTGTTTAACAGCTCTTTATTTTAAGCCAAAGTCTCAAGGCCTATGAACCTTGAGAGCCACGGTCGTTTCAAAGGTGAAGTAATAGTTTATAGCAGTGAGAGCTCGACTCTTGGCTTATCAGAAAATCTAACTTCTGGAAACAAATAACAGAGCCATACCACTACTCTGTGTTTTGACATACAGAAATATGTTATGTAATAATGTTACTAGTTCATACCACATGCTCTACTGGTTTCTAACATCACATACAAGTTTGTTATCCAGTTAGAGTTTTATCATGCATTTTTTGATGTTCCATGTGCAATGCTTGGGTTTTATCCCAACAAGCAATTAGAATCCTTTTTGCGCACAGGGAACGAGTGAGTCAAGGCTCAATACAGGCTGATCCCAAATTTACGAAGCTAAAGGCCGGGCTCGCATGCTCAGGGCCAAACTTCTGGGTGGGAGTAGAAAAATACTTCCTGGCAAGTTCTCATTCAGAATGCAGATGATTCCCTTAAACTCAGCATGGACTGAGGACGTGAGTGTCCTCTCATGAACTTCGGGATGAAGAGATTCGAAGTATTCAGAGTCTACTTCAAAATTCACTTTTTTCATAAAAGCTGTGCTCTGATATCAAAAGCTGAAGAGCAACAAGGAGGTACAGGAAAGGATTAAAAGAAATGACTGTTCAAAGAATGAGAGAGCAGGAATATTAAACCAAAAGAATTTCAGCATGTTCAGCATATCTGAAATTCATGTTCCTCCTTTACAACCAGGAACCTGCCTTACCATAAAAGAAGCTTAGTTATTTTCTCACTTTCTTTCAAGATAAGGGGCACTATATGCACGCAGCAGGCTGGATCACACCCAGAGACCGCAGATTTTAGAGTGCTTTGAAGGGGAGCTCAAAGCAAATGGCTTTTGGTGCAGTGTACAGGGCAAGTCTGTAGCATATAACTTTTTGGACAATAAATAGCTCGAGACCTGTAACTCCTGACTATGGTTCCAGTATGTCGGTACAACACATGTGTAGGTACACGTGGGCATATTGTCACTTCCTCGATGTGGATGGTTTCAGAGTGATTCCACTAGGAGCACGCATAGGCCGAGCCAGATGCCACTTCACTGCCGTTCTGTTTATTTATAGGAAATGCAAACTGATCCCCATTTGCCAGGACAGGGTGGGATCAAACAGCAGGAGGCCGTTTCTTCACTCACCCTCTAGGCCCTGGGCTGGCTACCACGCTGCCCAAAAGCTTTTGTTCTTTGTTCTTTTTCAGGATGTGCTTTATGTTTGCTTTCTCCCTTGCTGTTCTTGCCCACCCTGCTCTATCAAATAACATCCAGCCCCTTTATTAAGGGAAATAGAAATGTGCTGGGAATGCCTTGATATCCTCCTAGCCTCACAACTCAGCTTCTAAGCATTTACCCTGTGTTCTGCCATATGTTTTTGTTTTTTTTCTTTTTTCAGCTGACACTAAACAGAGGGGCTATTTCACTGGGGAAGAGAAGACAGCAGTTATGCCACCACCACTAACCGGAGACCAAACAAGCTCTTTGGGAGCCTCCTATCCTCCAGGGGAATGGCAGGTTCTGCCCATCTTCTCCTGCCTCTTGCTGGGTCCACACCAAGCAGAGAAGAGGAGCATGGACAGATTTTAAATAGCACAGGCATAATCAAGCAGCCACTATTTTTTGCTGTGATGTTTTCATACTGCAGGCTCAATATGAGATCTCTCCTATACAAACCTCCTAGGGAATTTTTAATCTTCCTGCTTGTTTTTGTTCCATCTGTCTTTGCAGTGGGTCCCTGAGGAATATCTATTCTTTCTTTGGAATCTGCTCTCTCTTTCATAAACTCTTTCTCACTTCTCCTATAAAAACATATCCAGGACAGAACTCCTTCCAGTTTCCAATTTAAATTTATTCCTGGGCAGTTTATACCCGGTTGTTTCCATGCTGTGGTTCTGCCTTAACTTGAATAGCTCTTTTCCATCGCTGGTGTTCTCCCCCACAGTGCGTGAGAAGTAAATTATTTCTTTTCGGAGCACCTCACTTTTTTTTATTTGAGATGGGCTGCCTTGAGCTTATCACAGACCACTTATAAATGGTTTATAAATTCCCCTTCAAAGATTTTGGCATGCACCAGAATATCAGCTAGATACAGCACGCTGGACAACCAACACATGCCACACAGCAGCCTCTTTATTAGTGGATGATGTATTTTCAAGCTGAAAGCCATCCCTTTACATGACTACAAGGCTTGTCCTGCACTAAGGACAGGGCTTTTTTTCTTTTTTTCCCCCTGTCTTTTGTATCCACCGCTTCTTTCCAACACCCATTTTCCAAATCTGATATGGAAAGCCAGATTGAATCTGCTACAGCAGTCTGAGCACCAGCTCTTCATGCAAGCAGCCATCCGTCTTTTGAAGTGATTGAATTTAGCTTCCCAAAATGTACTCAGAAACCAGTGCTGCCATCTTATTTCATACTAAAAGAACTGCATGAAGCTCAGGGGCTGACTGAAGGTTTAATTATGCTTAGCTAATCCATTTTCTCAATAGTCTACTTCTCTTTTTGTTACTAGTAAATTGAGAGTGATTGCTTAATGAGCCAGCTTCTGCCAGCACCTATCTCCTCCTGGACCAGTTGATTAAAACATGTGTCTTTACAAGATCTGGAAAAGAAATCCTGATTCCTTTTCAGAATGTGCCTCAGACTGTTGTTTCTCCCCATTTAGAGGTACAGTCCTGCGCTGGCACTAGTCCAAGAAAAATTCTGGGAATTTATTTGCACTCCACCTCCTCTTCAATGCTTTGCCCCTCCACATCTACAATATCCATGTTTCTCAGTCATTTCTCATTTTATAACTTTCTGCTGTTTATCAGAAATGCTCAGTAGGTAAACAGGAATCCCTGCCTGTGCCACAAAAGCCCAGATCCCCGAACCTCCGTGCAGGTCTCAACCATGCTGCACTTCTCTGTTGGAAACCTATCACAGGAGGGAGTTGTTATGACTCTTTCTGGCCCTGGAGGCGAAAGGCGTCACACACTGCAAATGAGGTGTCTATACCTTCCCTCCTCCAGCTCTGAACCACATTTTAAAAAGGGAATTTCCACCAGATTTCTGTGAATACCTTTCCTCACCCTAGTCTAATGAAATTCAGAGTGGTCAGTAATTTCTTTGCTACCATGGCTAATCAGTCTCCCGGCTCAAACCTCAGAGATGCAATTTTTAGTGTTGGTTTAAGTCATTTTTGGACAGATTCCCCCATCACTGACACCAAACAAGGACTGATCCCTTGTTCTGTACCTGTTTTCACATGCCCACGTCCACTGCCTGTGCGTGCTCACAACGGTTACGCTCAGTTGCCAGCCTACCTCCTCTTTTGGTGTTTGCCTGCCATGATGTAAACCTATATGACTTGACTCTTCTACTTCACATCACCTCTTCTCTGTCCCAGGCTAGGGGAGCAGCTCGTGTTAGGCACTTCAGAAGTTTTCTTCTGGATTATCTTGCATGATTAAAGGCCTTTTTGGCAGCCTGTTGGGTTTTTTTTTTTTTTTCCTCCCCTTTAACTGTAAAATGAAAGACTGTAAGAGAACTGCTTTCCCTCCTTTTAATGGCAGTGCTATTTTTCTTGTTTTACAAGGGTTGAACAATGTTCCAAGTCACATGAAGATGTTGCAAGCCACCAAGCAGCAGCAAGTGCTGCTCTCAACAGCCTACATATTCCTCTATAAAAGTTGCTTTTTCTAATGAATAGTTGCAAAGACCAAGCCATGTTCTATAAAACATTTCCGCASACTCTTGGAGTGGCTTTTTTTTCTTTCACTGATACTGACTGTCAAAGCCCACTTGTGAATTTATAAATAGATCCATTGCCAATTCATCCTGGAAGACCTCACTGTGCCAGGACCACACATTTCCTCTACCCTTCTTTACCCTTTCATGTAGGGTATCTCCTTTGCCTCTGGTTCAAGCTTTTGAGTCTTCCCAGGCCAGCTTAGGTCAGTGGCTAGTGCCAAAGTATATATCAAGGACTCGTATGAAGTCTAGATAATTCAGCCTTTTTTTTTTTTTCTGGCAGTAAATTTTGCAGCAGCATCAAAGCTGGGCTACTCAAGTTGATGCTTACAAACCCATCTCTGTTCATCTTTCCTGGTTAGCCTTTTAGACCATAATGCTGAACTAAGCTGAAAAAACCTTTGAGGAGTTTTCCCCTCTCAGTGCAATTTTGCATTATTTGAGAAAATAAAAATCTCCCTTATTTGCACTTCTTGGAGTTGCTAATGGGTACAGTAAAGTGCTACAAATGTCCTGTTTTAGCCAAATTCTYTGGCTGACCCAGTTTCCACATCAAGAAGGTTGACTTTTGCTGTCCTCTGTGATCCTTCTATCACCTTACTCAGGCAATTTTTCAGCTCCCAAAAGGCAATTGCAGACTCAGGGGTTATTTTGCTGCATCATCAAGTAATTACATTATCAAGTAATATATGTCTAGGGGAATATAGAAAAATACATCAGTCTTTTTTTAGGCTGTATTTTMAGGCTTTGTCAGGTTAAATCAATCTATTTTTAGACTAATAACTATAACCTCTTAACTCGCCTTCTGCTGATTAGTCTTGGCAGAAGGAAGATTGTTGAAAGAGGTGGTCTCTGTTGAGAAGCGACTGTACAGGGCAGCCKGTCTCCCTCCTTTCCCCTTGCCAGTGTTAGGGAAGGACATAATGAAAAAAGTGTATTTGGGAAGGGCAAAGGGATTGAGGGGACCAGCAACCACCACGTTTTCTTCCATGTAAGGTTAAATTCAGAAATGTAGCAGAGTAGCRAGCTTAAATGTGTGCCACCACTTGCCCGTCAGGACAGTTCACGGTGCTTCATAGGAAATGGTAGTTCCTACAATATAGCATGTTCAAAGAGATGTGACTAGTTTGAATTTTGATTCAAAGTTTGACTTTAGTTTTTGGAGAAAAAAAAAAAATCCCTTCAAAACCATCCCCCAAACTAAGCACTGGCCAAACTTCAACCTAAAATTAAATATTTGATTCTAGCTATCTGAATTTAAAAAAAAAATCCTTTTCAGTAAGAATAAAATATTTAGATGTGTGTTTTGATCGATTTCTGGGCAAAATTTGATCACCTGGGATTTGTGGCTTTCAGCAGCTGCTGCAGAGGAAATGAAATGCAGATGAAACGGGCCAGACCTACCGAAAGGGGCGCTCTGCTTTCGGAAGCAGTGGCTGCGAGAAAGATGTGCTGATTCCAGGGCACAGACAGACGAACAAGCTCTCACCCAAAGCATGGCCATGCATTCAAAAAGCCAGTGCAAACCTTGGGTGTTTAAATGGCAAATTAATAATGCAGGAACAGGAAGATGATGTAGCAGCATACGGCATTAGAGAGCCACAAACTGACATACTGCATACAGTGCCTTTAAAAAAAGTGCTGAAGAACTGGAAGTGGCACCAAGAAGAGCCTCAATAGTGTTTTTAATGCTGTAGAAGATATGATGAATACTTAAGACTTCAGTCTTTTTGACTGCTCTAAAAGGAGTCAGTGATAGAGCTTCATTATGTGACTTAAGGTGTCTGAGACAGTGAAATGATGGCCTGTTAAATGATACTTTAAAACAAGTCATAGTGAGAAGCAAGCCGAAGACGTGAAAGCCAGGCAAATTCACGTGAGCAGCCCTGCACGCAGGTCTGCATGAGGGCATTGGGACAACCCCCCGAGGGCAGAGGTGGATCGTTTGGCGTCTTGTCCTCTCTTCACATCAAGGGCTGGAGCTTGGGGTTGGGGGGCAGTTATGTATTAGGCAAATACAACATAAGCTTTAGTCAAATGTAAGTTATTTGACTCAAAAAAGAAGTAAGTGGGTGTAATTTAATATCCACAAGACTGGAGTAGATGTTAAAGTTGTCCTTCTGGACATTAGCCTGTGTGAGCCCCCTATTYATATACAGACAAGGATTTTCTGGGTTAGAGCCAGTTTTTCCAGTAGAGAACCTATCTTGAATGCTTTTGGGGGTCTTTTATTCCCTTGGGACATAGCCCAAATACTGCTTATGTGTGTCCACTTTGCTCTTCTCTTTTTCAGAACCTGGCAGGGGATATGTGACCCTGTAAAAATCCTGCAGGGTGTTGGGCCTCTCCCTGCTCCTGTCGCAGCTCAGCCTATTACATACCAACAGGAAAAAAAAAAAAAATCAGAGCAAAGGAAGACTAAAGGGAAACAAGTGCTTTATAATTAAGACCCTTTAAATAGTTTTCCTGGCTCCTTTTTACAGCATCTGAGTCACTCTGGCTCAGGTTGGGAGGAATCAGTGTTAGAACCTGCAGAGATATTATCTGCCTTTGAAACACTTAGGAAAACTCTGAACCTTATCTGGAAAAGTGAAATCTGCTGTGATAACCAAGGCGTTGATTTACTGGGAGGAGAGAGGGGTCCCAGATCCCTTCGYCCTCCAGATTAGCTCCTGCTCTGTCCACGTGTGGCCCTGGGGTCTGCTGGCACCTTGGACATCCCACGCCTGTTTCCGGAGTATCTCACAACACTTCAGGCAACCTTCCCAAGGGCTTTAGCRCTCTTCCCCCCCATTAATGCAAGACAGTGTAACCCATGGTCCTATATAAGTGATATATGCGTGGATGCACAACCATCCCTCCCCTCGGAGACCAGGGCCACAGCACAGGCTTCAAGCCRTGAGACAGAACAGAGCTATTCCCCTACCAGCCACAGGGTATGGACCCGCTACCCCAGAGCCGAAACCCCCTAAAATATAAGAGCTTTCTCCAATGTCTCAGTCTCCAGCACACAGGGGGCAGGATAAGAGCCGGAGCAGCAGGTCAGATGCAGGGTACCAACACTGAGCCCGCAGCGCTTTGCGGCAGCGGTGGAAAGGCTCCCCGGGCTGCCGAGGCCAGGAAATGGGAGCGGGCGCGAGAGCCGACGGCATCCGCTTAACGGCGCTGCAGCCAGGAGACCCGCAGTGGATCCCATGTATTTACACAGTCACCCGTAACACAAGCCTGGCAGCTCCTCAAAGATGAGCAGAGGTTTGGAAATCACAGATATTTTTCATTCCCAAGCATCGCTATCATATCCACTGGGTGCCTTTGATTGGATTCTGCAAGCAGAATAAGGCAACCCAGAAGTATGTAAAAATGGTGGAAAAAACATCCTCCTCAATTTGACACAAATTTTTTACCATTTAATAGAGGGTGGCTACACCCTGCCTAAAATGTGTGTTTCCTTCATTATAGAAATATTTTACTTTCTTCCTTTAAAAGCCAATGGAATGTGGACAATGAACAATTTCACATTTAGAAGCCAACTTTTCATCAGGGTTTTTTCTTTTCATTTGGAAACTGGCTTATTTAAACTGGAAAATTCCGCGAAATGTTGCAATAAAAGAGGCTCTATTTTTGCATTAGTTAAAATATGCACACACAGAAACCCAAGCAATACAAAAGCAAGCAAACAAAGAAGGGCCCAGCCCCTAAGTTTCAAGTAGCTTAAAATTTCTTATTTCAAGTGCAAATACCACATAGATCCTTGCCGCCTCTAATAATAATCCAAACTGCCACCCAACAACAACAACATAACGTTTCCACTAGGCAGTATATTTTTCCCTGTGAAACATAACTTAGCAAATGTGCCTTCAGCTGCCTAAATGTCATCTTAATCTGTTGCAATCATCTGCTGTAAACTTTGGAGATACAAGTCATATGTCACATACTCACAACAGTCTCTGGATTTGCTTTAGGACTAAAATGTTCCCGAACAAAAACAATTCACTAAGGAAGAAATTCTATCCTCTGTTTTTTTTTTCATGATTCCCTAGAAGTAGCTTGTGACTGATTTTTTTTTTTTCCTTTCTTGCCTACTTCTATGCATGCCATTTTACATTATAAATCAGATCCATCCCCATTCCAGCAATCAGAAATGGGAGCATCTTGCTTTGCTCTATTGCAAAGTGGAGCAGTAACTTCACATACTKCTTGAGAAAAAAAAGGAGAGTCCAAATCCACGATAAGCTCCTGGCCAAACCGGCTCAGATTTTCCATCCCGTCTGTAACTGAGACATGAGCCGCACAGGTTAGCACTGGGTAGCGGTCTCCAGCATCAGAAGCCCTGTTCTGGCCGTCTTCTTTCCAAGATTTCTATGTGACTCAAGTTATGGCTTTCAGACCAAATAGACTAAAACTAGGTACAAAGATGCATTCAGGCAGTGAATCAAAGTTTGAGGATAGGCTAGGTTTTTTACATTCATATTAGGCCCACATATACTTGCTGGCAGATATTTATAGAGTATGACTTTGTTAACTCTGATCTACAGTCAAGAAGCGGGATAAGTTACATGAAGTCAATGCTGCCAGTTGAACATAATTTCCTTTCAACACCATGACCAAATGCTGCACTTCATTGCCTTGATTTTCACACCTGTAAAATGGGGATAATGGTTCTCCCTTTTACAAGGGATAATGTTATAAACTATAGCTACTATTTCTAAAAATGCTTTGGAGAAGCACCAGATTGTGACTGCAAAATAACTTTATCTGCACTGGATGATATTAGATGGGAGGAACTGAAATCGAAACCAGGAAAGTGTGGGAGAAAGGAAGCATAATTTCCTGTTGGTATGACGTACTCTGCAAGTGCAACTAAGAATTTAAAACCGAGGGACCTCGCAAGAAAAGCATTTTTTAAGCCAGCTTCCCCTTTCTCACCAGGTGGTGCTCATGTAATGCCACAGCCCTCAGTAAAAGTATTCCTGATTTCCCCCATGTGAGAGGAGAATCCATCCCTTTCACCTAAAATCAATTTTCTTTAGATGCCAGAGCAGATACGGTGCTATTTGGCAGTGACTCGCTCCTCTCTGCCATGCCTGTGCTGCGTGCAGTTGTRCCCTCTGGTTGCAGGATAAATTAGAGTAGCCACCACCGTACAGCTGAGAAAGCAATGGAAAATCCAGCCAGCCAGGAAGCTTTTTCGTCTTGATTTCTGTGAAGTTCTCCAAGTTTGGCAAGCTCTGTAAGCTCAGCAGAGGGAACAGAAAAGGAAAAACCATCACGTACAATTTTTCTGTGGCTTGCAAAAGTGAAATAAATCAAAAGATAAAACAGTGGGGCATCTGCGATACAAGATTGTTTTGTGCATGTTTAAGCATTTAATCGCTGCCCCTCTGGTTTCCAGTTCTGCTTGCTGGGACTTTATTATTTTACCTATTTTGCAAGGTATAATCGCTTGTATCTCAGGAATTTTCTGGCTGTGTTCCATATCCCCCCTCTTTCCCTGTTGGTATTATTTTCCCCTTTGCACGACTTGGCTAAATCTCCGTAACGCCGCCTGACTCTTTTCAACCTTTTGATTTACCATCTGAAATTTTTCCAGGGGACTCCCGTCAGGTCCCCACAGAGCCCATCCTAGGAACTTTGGGCTTTCCTTCGGGGATGTGCTTCTTTCTATGGCCAGGAAAATTTCACATCACCTCTCCGCGGCTGCCGGGCACCGTGACCGAAGGCAACGAAGTGCTGGTGTCGCGCCGTTTCCTAAGGGACTCGTGCATCCCGGGCTCTGCCCTTCACCTTTAGTTTTCCCTTCTCGTTCTAGCCCGTCTGCTAGGATTCATTCAGAGGTGGAAGAAAAAAACCTCTCGGGACGGCCTATCCTGCCTGGCACCCTCTGCTGTAAAACCTTTGCTGTAGTGCTACTGGTTCTTATCAGCCATCACACCTCAAAGTATAAAAGGTGTGTCTAATATTAGCCAGGAAACGTCTCGCTGAAGACCTGGACTTTTTCAGCTAATCGGTATTAATAACTTCCTATGCTCGAAGACAGCCCATAGGAAACGCAGCCTGACTCATCTACCCTGTAATTAGATGAACTCCTCGAAAAAGTGCAGGTGGCTGCACCGCAAAGGCACATTAGCCAAGGTGCAGAATATGCTTCTGACCAAAGGGCAGATAATAGCAGCAATAATTTCCTCCGCTGATATAACATCAAGGAGCAGTATTTCTGACGGACTTGGCATCTGGCTGAGGCTGGAAACTCAAGCAGTCGTTTTCTTTTTCTCTCTCTCTCTCTTTTATCCCACTCAAGGGAAATCTGTAATATGCACAAAGCCTTGATTTATTTTTTACACCCTCACAAATTGCTGGAAGACAATTATGCACAGAAATTTCATGAAAAACAGAAGATATCCAGGTCTATTTGCTATTTTGGTTACACCTAGGCTGTGATCCTTACCAAAGATACTTGCTTCCTGTGTTCTTTTTTTCTGCCAAGTTCAGCCATATATCATTTTTATGCATCTGAAGGCCACAGTGTAATGCAATATGAAGCTATGAATGGGATAAAGTTACATATTCTCCATTGATTTTCCATTGTATCCATTATCTTTAATGCTGGAATGCAGGTTAGTGCGAGGGCCGGAAGCCTCCGCACCTCCGCGCTGTCTGGCGCGTTATGAAAACCATCCCCTGGGGGCAGATAAAATCAGCTCCTAGCTGGAGAGAGGAGACAGGAGTCCCCCAAAGTGTCCGCCTTAATGGGGGAAGTGGGTGGCTCCCCGCTCCGCAGGTTCGCCGCTGCGCAGGAAGGAGAGAGGGAGAGGCTGGAAGGAGGTGCAGCGTCGCGGAGGGCGTGAGGCAGGCGGGGAGGGAAGCCAGCGAAGGGTGGAAGTGGAAGTAAGGGATGGAGGAGAAGAGAGAGGCAGAGGAAGGCACGACAGATGGCTCAAGGCTTCCTGGCAGTGGAAAACTTCTTTTTGCCTCCTCAGTGAAGGGAGAAATAAGAGTTTTGTGGGCCAAGAYGCTGCCAGGATGCTGTTCCCCGCGGGGACCGAGTGAAGTCCCCCAGGCACCACCACCACTGCCCGTGTGGGAGCGCAGCAGGACAGYGACCGGGGGGTCGCGGTGCCCAAAAGCCACTGCTCCCCATCTCCCTGTCCTTGCGGAAAGCGAGCTCAGGCCCCCGGCACTGCTGCTCGGTCCCATGGGCCAGGATGGACGGGGAAGGTGTTTGCAGGCAGAAGGCAGTGCCGGGACCTGCCACCCACAACCTCGAGGTCCAGCATGTGCTCCAGGGAAGCGGGGAACAGGCGAGGAAGACGAGTGGGTCGGGAGGATGCAGCTGCAGCAGGAAAGCAGGGCGCGAGGGGGGCTTGCAGCCCAGATGGGCCCAATTGCACTGAAGCTAGATGTTAACACTAGCTCTCTAACAAGCTTCCCAAATCGCATTTTTTAAGGCTGTGTGTTAACAGAAAACAACTGTTCGGCTTTAGCAAGCTGCAGCACCACTTTCACCCTTGTTACGTCTGGGCCGCAGGAGCGAGAAGCACCATTGCGATTTAATTTTCATTCCTCTCGCAAAGGGTTAGAGCGGTTAGTCATGCGAGTGGTTGCCTTGAAGGATCCCACTCGAATAAGCCTGGCGGGACTACTCCATGTGCAACTCAGAGGTCCTCCTGGGAGGGCAGAGCTTCCCGGTGGGGTTCGAGGCAAAGGACTCCCCACTTTCACGGCAGGGCTGTCTGTAACCTTAACTCTGGAGTCACCACTGGTGCCCCTGTAATGTATTTTTAAGATCAAAATTCTTCTGAGGGACAAGTGACCTGTTCATCTTCGTGTGACCTTTACTGCTCTTGATACGCTTGTTGACATCTGTGACTAATTTGTGATCTATGAAACTGAGCTGTGACCAATACAAAAAATCTTTATAAAAACCCTGCCAGCTTCATCAACAGGCGTTTCTGACCTCTCTCACGAAGGCTGTTCCAGAATAGCTGGTTCTGAATAACTCCCCGCGTCGATATTTCTGGAAGGAGCGCCTCGTCCCAGTTCGCCTCAAGCCATGTCAGCTCCCAGCTACGGACAAGCCTTCTCGCTTGAGCTAGACCTGGGGGAGGCAGAGCTTAGGGACGTTCACGTGAATTTTCCTTCGGTCACCGAACCTGCTAGAAAGCAGACCCAAGCCACCGCGGCGTAAAACCTTTTCGGCTAGCGCAAGAAAAACCTGCTATCTTATTTTGCTCTTTCAGCGGGGCGAGAAGGCGATCCAGGCTCCTTCCCAAGCGCCCCCCTCGCGGTCCGGTGCGCCTGGGCCTGGGCTGCGCGGYGGGAGCCCTTTTCTCATTTAAACAGCCAATTAAATAAAGCCTGCTTGGGCACTTAGCACATGACATCAACTTGCACTGCTTAAGCTGCCCAGCACAGTGTGAATTTAATTTGATAAAGGGGCAACTAATAAAGATCTTGGAAGGCTAGTTAAAGTTCATTAAGCTTTTCCTTTCAAGGTACACTTCCCTCCAGTGCAAAAGCTTGCGTCTCTGGGTTTTTTTTATTTTTATTTTTAAGCTGTGTTATAGCCTGCCCCCAGAAAAAAGGTGCCTGTGTCACATCCCGACAGGGTGTATTTAAAATCCCCCTGTCAAAGTCGTGGCAGGCCTTGATCCCTTGCCCAGAAATGTACGGAAAGGGAAAAAATGCAGCGCCCTTCCCCAAGGGCGCGGAGAGGAGCACGACGCCGGGGTCCCGCAGCCGGGCTTCTGCGAGGGGAATTCAGCTTCTGTCGCACCGAGCCGCATTCATCCCCTCTCTTCCGAGCGATCCGTACGTCCAGATGGCTTTCATAAACAGATGAGGAGGCTCCGCTGAGTTCACTGCCTTAATGAAGCCCGTATGGCTGACTCATGTAATAAGTATTTAATCACGCTGATGAAAATCATTTTAAAATCTTCCACCACACACAGTGCTGTTCCCTGCACGGCCGCGGAGCTGATAACACAACATCACGGCCAAGTAACCTCCGTTTTCCAGAGCGGCTCCAGGCGCCTGCCTTGACTTTCCTAACGGAGCTATAAATGTGCACATGCTTTTGTGCATTGCCACCCTCTAACAGGGACCGGCTCGTCTTTGGAAATACTCATCGAATCACCCGCAGAAGTGCTGCAAAAGGAATTATTTTTTTTTTAAAAAAAAAAAACTCCCCCATTTCCCGTGCAGCTGTTTCAGAGGTCACTCAAGGGTTAAGACTTTAGTGTTTAGACCCCTCATTAGTTTAAGTTTGCGTTCGTTTTGTCTGCAAAAATTTGCAGAGTTTCGGTGGTCTCCCCTTGAAAACAGAGAAATGCCACAATACCTTGCAAGTACCGAGTCGTCTCAGGTAGGAAATCGTTCCCCTCGTCAGCGTAAGTCATTGCCAATGACATGAAGGATGTGGGTCCTGGTAATTTTTCAGAGCGAGGACCTAAATCAACACAGTTAAGTCCATCAGCTGGCCACTGCCAGTCCACACAGTATCAGCACGTTTTAGGCTAACCCCATTCAGTCGTCCTTCGCTCGTGTTGTCATGTTTGCACGTACCTTTACAACAGGTTCATCACTGTCTAGCAGGTCCAATCTCTTCTGAAAGTTTTGGAAAAGGAAGAAGTAAAGATGACTCACATACTATTTTGAAGAGGCCCCAGATCGAGAGAAGTATCCTTATTTTTACTGACATGGAATTGTGTGGAGCAGTCCAAATTTTGAAGGTCAGATTTTTTTTTTTTAATCATCAATTAAATTAGATTTAATTTTAAGTGCTGGGGGCGAGGTCACTTGAAGAGCTTTGATTTGTAAGATCATCTTTTCCAGAGTCTAAAAATGCTGAAAGCGCAAGGCACATCTGCACTATTTTATCAGTTACAAAATTGCTTACATCGTGGTAGAGAACAGGCTTATTTCCTGACACAGCACCAACAAAAATCTCCACTTTGTGTCATTACAGGTAGTTTCCTTTTGTAAGCAGTTCATTGTTCAAAGCACTGAAATGTAGCACAGTGTTCATGGCTTTGGAAACTGGGTTTATTTTAATTTCCCTCACTTGATTTTACAATAGACCTTTTTTTTCCCCCCCCACTCCTAAACATGCACATATGTTGAAAAGCTACCACTATAGGCTGAGCAGAAAGATGAGCGTGATCCTGTCTCTTCCACTTGTAAGTGGTGTGCCCAGGAATTACACCGTGCTTCCTGACTGACTGAAAAGCCTTTAGTACCTAGTAGGTGCTACTAGAAATAGTTGTTTCTCAGGTGTGGGTTCAAAGTCTTTAAGGTTGGGAGGTCTTTTGTTTAACTTTGAATCATATTGCTTTGGCGCCTGGAAACCCACAGCTCCAAATTACTGGGCCATTCTAGTCTTTGGAGACTCGATAATGAGATCCAGCGTCCCCTTTATGCAAGGGCTGCATCTCCCGTGCACGAGCATGTGAACTTCGGAGCTGCAGGATCAGCCTCAGCAAGCAGAGCAATTCTGCTCCTCTTCTTGTATCTAACTGCAGAGCCCCTAATTAAGATGCCGTCGTGACTTTCTAGAAGGGCACATTAAATAGAAAAACACTGGAACAACAGAGAGGTCTCAATTTCCTTGGTTACGACTTCAAACTGCGGAGCTAAAGGACACCAAAAAGAGAGCTTAACGCCTATAAATCTTGTGGCGTGAAGTGAACTGATTCATGACTCAGACAAAGTGCCAAAGTCCCCGAGAGTCAGGAGAGCAACTCTTTAAAATATAGTTTGCTACTATCACTGGAAACTTTAACCCACTGGCTTCACACTCAGAACGTTTAAGCTGCAAATGGCAGGAGAGGATTTATGTGTTCCTCTGAACAAAATACGTAAGGGTAGGAAAACTTGACCCGACAGTTTTGAGACATGCCTGCTGTAAATAACCAATTGATTGGCTGACTTGCAAAGCCATTAGCAGGCGTGAGGTTCCTGCTGAGACTCAGACACTGCATAAAATGCTGGAGGTGCCAGCAAAATGGACATGGCAATTGGCTACGCGGTCATCTTCCTGCCAAACGCTCGGGAGGGCTAATGGGAAATGGAGCAAGCTTTCATCTCGCTCATTCGACACTGCAGCTCTGGAGGGGGGACTGTGCGTGGGATCCAGTCTGTCATGGGCTAAGGGGAAAAAAAAAGAGAGAAAAAAACTACCTTGTGCTTGAGCAGTAAATTATCTGGAGAAGTAAAAGTATTTCAAATTAAGTTGGAGATCCTGCCTTCAAAGTGGCAGGCATCGAGTCTTTTCTGCTGTAAATCACCAAAGCTCCAAATGGCACCGGTGGGTCTGAGCTAATGGGGCTTTCCACTCCCTGAAAAGGCAGTTATAGGAGGAGGGAATTTAATGTCTCTGATCACAGGTTGTTAGGTGAAGGGACCAAGGGTTATGYTTCATCATCTGAGAATGGGTCATTTTCACCCTTTCCTTCCAACCCTTTTCCCTCCCAAAGAATTCAAACATTATGCCCATCTTCACTCTACCTGCTGCACCCACAGCTTCGAGACTTGGGTTGACCTTTTTGAACTTCCCCGTCCTGCGGCAAGGGAAAAGGCACAAGCAGTGGAAGTCCCCTGGTGTTCTGCCTACCACATCGCTCACTCTGGAGAAGAGCAGGTACTGGAAAGCAGAGCAGACATGATGCTGGTCTRCTCCAGACAGCCCTTGCACCAATCTGAGACATGCACCATGCAATCGCATTGGAATCTGGGCGTAAATGGTACATGAGCAGCAGCGTAATGAAGAACCAACACCAGCCTTCAGAGAGGTGGTGGCTTAGGGCATTAGCCTTGAACAAAGACGGGGCCTTCTTCCAGCATCAAACATGAGATGAGGAATGATGGCTAGGAGATAAAAGACGGATAGGCAGAATGTGGACATGTGAAATTACATTCAATCTGATCTTGCTTGCATGTTCTAAACTTCCTTCCATGCTGTTCCTACTCCTGCTGGGGCAGCTCACAAGGACCAGCTCTCTGGGTGGGTATCTCCTCCTGTGTTAGCCAGGTTTTCAGAGGAGTAAGAGAGTCCTAGATCCGGGCAGCAGCTCCACTCAAACAAATCAATTTGCTCTTTCAGAACCAGAAGATTCCTCTGCTATGTAGGACTCCATTCTCCCAGGCAGTTTTTCAGCTTATGGATTAGATTCAACAGCTTTTTTTCTCTTTTTTTTTTTTCCAGGGAGTAAATGGCCACAAAGGGAGAATTGGTTCCAAATAATTACATTTACACAGTATGCAAATATGCACTGGCTGAGTATTGATACGCTGCTGCCCGGGTGGTTTCCTCATGGCTCCTAAAATATCAGAAATCAGGAGCACCAGTGGAGGATTCATCTGTTTGCAGGAATCTGGCCCTATTCCTATGAACTACAAGACTGTACAAGCGTGACTTTGCTTAAAGTCTCACTAGCAAGTCTCAGGTTTTATTATAGCACCCTGCTATCTCAGCAACGTCTTTTGGGCAGGCAAAAATATCTCAGCCTTCCCACCCAACTCGCCTCCCCTCCATTTTAGCACCAACAAGATACATATTTGCATGCAGTGCTATGAGAAGTAGCATCTGCTCCGTGTTCTTCAGGAACAAACCCTCCAACGGAGCAACCCTGAGGACAGTGAAGACCTCATGCAAGTCCAAAGCACTTTCCCCAGAATCCATGGCATTGCCTTACTCAATGCATTCAAAATACCGAGGGGTGGCATTGCTGGGGACTGGTGTTCATGGCTCCTCTTCGCACTCATTATGGTCTGTGGTCTCCAAGACTGGAAGCTGAAGTAACAGGCAGAGGAAAAACAGAAATCAGTTAAATATTTCCCAGCTCTGGAATTTGGAAAGATGGAGATTTTTCCCAGATGGAAGGGGTCTCTCTGCTATTAGGATGAAAAGGGAATAGCAGGTCAAGAGAGATGGAGTTTGTGTCTGGAAAACACAGAGAAAACTGCTGCCAAATACTTTGAATATATTTTCCTTTTTCTTTATTTTTTTTTAAGCTAAAATCAGCTTCAGGCAAGGGATTGGAGGCAAGAAGCTTTTGGCATTTTGCTTCTGTTTTGCAGGCAAGTCTGTTTGAATTTATGGGCTTTTGATATAAATTAGGGAGATAATAATGATCGTGTTTAGTCAGACCAGGAGCTCAGCTTTGAAAACAAGTATCAGAAAGGGAAGAGGTACTGAGCAGTTGTCCCTCACCCACAGCCAGCCAGCTTCTAGCCTTCAGTGGTAYAGGGTCTTCTGAAGACCGAGGACATATCTCCATACCAATGCGGCAATTAATAGGCACAGTTTGTTCTGTTTTCCATGAATTTGTTTAAATCTATCTACCTGCTGAAATTTTTAGCTGCCACGGTATCCACTAGCAAGCAGTTCTGCAACGCCTTGGAGCCCCTTAGAAAAGTGTTTCCTTGTGCTTGCTTTGAACTCGCTGTTGAACAATTTCTTTAGGCACTATCTAGTCCTGTTTTTACGAGATAAAGTGAGTAAATGTTTCACGTTCACTTCTTGCATCATTCATTACTTCTGAGGGCTCAATCCGTATCGCCTCTGTTATCTTCTTTCCAAGAAGAAGTGTCTTACTCTCTTTGGACTGCCCGTTTTTGGAAATCTAACACTGCATTTTGTGCAAATATTTTGCTACAGGAAAAAAGTACTTGATTTTGGAAGTGTCATTTTAATATGCACATTGCAAATGTTTATAAATACATACCTGCATACAGACACAGCGCTTGTCAAAACACATTCAAAGGATACCTAGGTTCTTTCGTGTATTACATACTTAGAGTGAAAATAGCCAGCTATATTTAACCCAGATCGAAGCCCAGACTAAATTATTTTAAAGGTCAATTAAAGAACAGAAAATCTCACTAGCTAAGAAATAAAAAGCTCCTTTTCATCCACAATCCCAAGAGCTTCCACAGAACTACAGCACCGAAAAAGAAATCGTGATTAAGTACAATTTTATATAAAAACCATTGACAACTCCAAGTTTATATACCTGCCAAGACCTGAATTCAGATGACTGAATTTGGCCTACAGCAGTTGATGGAAACTCCATCATTCACTGCACTGATGTAGTCGTTTGGAAACCAACGGCTCTTGGCAGAGAAAAGACATTTCAGCTTCTGTTGAATGACTGCACACATGATGAGCAGAAGATGAGATAGGCCAATAGTCAGCGTTCAGATTTGGATTATGTTTTGGCTGGTGCTTAAAGTTCAGGTCTGAGGCCAAATCAAAGCTAGAATTTAGCCTGAAACGTAATCCTGAAATCACATGGACTCGTCTCATCAGGTATTGGACTCGGTGGCAGAAACCTGGGGATATTTTCTCTGCTGCAGTTGCTGGCTTGTCAGCTTGGCAGGCGCTGGTGGGCTTCCTGCATTCCTGTCCTTTGGCCCTGCGTGAGTCAGTTCTGGAAAGCTCTTATTTGACCACAACTGGAAAAGAAAGGGGGGGGGGAGGCAAAACCCACAGATCAAATTTGTAAGAAGGGTTTGAACCACAAAGTCCAGTTTTCTACCCCGACAGCCTGCGCGAGTTCACATGAGAGGTCCCAGCGCAGTGCCTGCAAGAGCCACAAGCGGCCACGGCAGCGCTCGCGGAGCGGAGACGGCGCTGCGGTCACAGCCCGAGCCAAGCCGGCCGCACGCAGTCCAGCAGGCAGAGTGACACACACTGTCAGCCAAATCCCCGAAGAAACACCGGGACTTGTTCTCCTCTGGCTGCTTCAGAAAGCTATTTACAGAACTTAACTCAACACCTTCCCTCAACCTCAGAGCACCTCCCTGGGCAAATATAATCGCCTTCCAGGTTTGGGCCTAACACAGGAGGAGATCAGTCCACATAGGAATGATATTTAGCACAGGTCACAGTTTAAAACGCCATCAAAAATATCTGGAAGGGCATTCATGTTTCAGCTTCACCCTCCGCCCACAGTAAGGTGAGGACACCTCCGCGCATCCGCTCRGCGCGTGGACTTGCGAGGTGCACCACAACATTAGTGCAACAAGTAGAAACAACGGCCCTGCTCCGCTTCTTAACATCGTGTGCCATTTCTTAATGCGCCCTGCACGTTGGGAACCCACTCGAAAAGCAGCGATGGGAAACTTGGAAAGCAAATTGAAGTGAAGAAAAGCCCTTGATGTAGTTTTACAGTGTGTGAAAGACTTAAAGCAAGAAACACAACCAGATGCCACGAGGAAACTACTTTCAATTCCTTCTGCTTTGTGTTATACCTACCAATGAAAAATAAAAACAAATTCATTCTGTCAACAGCTCTATCTATAGCATAATCCTTAAATGAACTCATCCGTCAAACTGGTCTCCTCTGACAAAACACATTACAATCCCTGTTTCTCAGCTGTGTGAATCAATCATCTGTTTCCCAAACCCATTGGTCAACATCTCGGGGACCTCATATATTTTTATTGCACTAGAAAAGCCAGTTGCAGGGCACCAACCTTACCACACCACCTAGGTACAAAGTGTTCATCTATTAGCGAACTGCGTGATTTCAAGGGAGCTATTCCCCCCGTCAAGGTTACATGGTAAATGCGCCTGACCTGGAATAAAAACAAACCTCAGCCTTCCTACCCCAGCAGCGTACGCGGGATGTGCTGCTGCTCATGGGCCAAACAAGCTAAAGAAATCACCAAAGAACAAACTGTTTCTTTCCCCAGGTGGACGGTTCAAAAGCTATGTTTGAAAGGGCATAGTTAGGCATTTTACAAGATATATCTCTACAYGTATGCATTTTTAAACCAAAGCAAATGGTTTACCTTGAAGTATAAGAAGTCACAGAGGAATAACACCATGAAACAGCCCGTTTATCTCAGCACACGTCACTGGCAGTATCCAGTAGCATTTACGGTATTTCTCAATGGTGTACCTTCCCCATCCTCAATGCAGGAGATCCCTACCAAGAGGATCCCTTTCCAYGGCTCCGATGGCTGCTGCGACCTCAGAGCCCACCCTCCTTCCAGCAAAGGGATCCCATGAGAGGGAGACCTGCTCTCATTCCCATGTTATCGATGGGAACATATAGGCACAGACATAGTCTATCCTAGATGTACAAATGGAGTTAGGGTTTGCCCTAAAACTGGGGGTTTCCAAAGGTTTGTGTGCCTGATCTCCAGCACCAACCAAGGGACAGAATTTGCCATGCTGAGACACATGCCCGTGGTCTGTATAAGCCACGTCAGGATGGAGCTCCATCCTGACCAGTGCTAGCCTCAGAGTCACTGAGGAGGAAACATGTCTAAAAGTCACGCTTGAAGTCCTGTTTCCCACCATGACTCATTTGTGCTGTGYGCAGAGACCAGCTTGCACAGTTGGGTGCTTCCAACTTCTCTATATTGGTAGATAGAAAATCTACTGAAATTGTAATCCAGACCTAGGTGTTTCTTGCAATTGTATTAGCTTAGACAGGCAAACAACAGCAGTGCTTTTCCTGAAGCCACCTCATGAAAGTGCATTACTTAGYTGGGTTTTTAACTATTAAAATGACAGCTGTTGTGAAGTTCACTGTCAATCCCTCCAAAAATGCATGCTGCAGATACCAGCACAGATAACTAAGGAATTATGAGCAAAWCAGGCATGTCAAGGACCCCCTGGTCGTACCGTCCTAGCCATGGCACCAGCTACTCTTTGCATTRCAAGAGCAGCCAGGTCTGGCTGATAGCATCCTGATTCAAGAGAAACTTCCATCATCTCCCACTGATTTCAGGTACGTGAGACATTTGGGAAGTTTTGCTTCTGGGCTTGACATTTTTTGATGGTAGTCTTTACGAAAAGYTAAACCTTTCAGGAAGGTCTGGGTAACCTTTCCTCGAATCCTGGGACACAAGCAGGAGAACGGTAGTACGCTCTCCCCACCAACAAGCTGATCTAACTGAGATTGGTTATTGATCGACTTGGATCAGCRTGAAAAGCAGACAAGTACCGCTGAAAACATTGCAGGGAGTTGGCCAAGTTATGGGGCCTAAAAAATGGATTTTTTACCCACATTTTTTATAATACCAGATTTTTTTTTTGAAAGGCTGAGCAATCAGCAGACTGGAGGAAAGCAAGTTATGTTCACAATGTGGCAATCTACCCCTTCCAGTGTGAAGGCTGACCACAGCTGGACTCRAGGGAACAGCGTACCCGCTTCAGCAGACAGCACACCAAGGGAGGAAGAATGGCTAAACAGGAGAAATCGGGGCCTAACCCCAAACAGACGGGAGTCCCGAGAGACTCCTTGTTGGAGGTATTAAGACTTTTAGAGCAATCATTCCAGACGAYGTCATTTCTTTGAGTCTTTTAAAAAAAAAATCACCAAGAATATCCTRTTAATGCTGTGCTCAGGGGAACGACCAAGTGGCCCTTTAATGCATTTACAGATCAAGGAATTCCCCTGCAGAAAGTGGGAAAGGCAGCAGGAGTCACAGCTCGATGGGGAATTCGACAGCTCGGATGCGCTCTGCCCAGGGCTTCCCGACGCGGCTGACCTCCGTGTTCAGCCCGCGGGTTGGAGGAGGAGGAAGGAGGATTCGTCCGAGCTGAAACCAAAGATAGACTTCCCCGGAGAACAAAGCGGCGGCTGCCGGAGGAATCTCCCGGCGGACAGGTGCCTGGCCTGCGCTCACGCGGGAACGGCCTCCCTGCAATGTCTCCAGCACCAGTATCCTTGCGAGGAATGAAAAGCTGCCAGCGGCGTTGGCTGAAAAACAAAGCAAACGAGACACACATCACTGCGGAGCCAGATCATCCCGGTGCGGTGAACGAGGGCGAATTCGAAGAATGAAATCTYGCCGTTCCCAGGCGGCCGCTGCGGAGGGCGTATTGCTGTGAAATCAACCTTCGGAGAGTCATCCGGTGGCCACCTTCCCCAAACCCAAAATAACTGCCCCAAATCCCCAGGCGCTGTCGTGGAGAAGCAACCTCAGGAGCTTTCCTCCRTCGGAAGAGATGCACAGACAGACGGACGCACGCACACCGCCGGTGCACCTGCAAGCAGAGGAAGAGAAGCACCGACCCCCCCGGAGCTCGCGCCCTTGCTTAGTGAAGGACCCGCTGTAATTTCCTGCCCGACAGAGCTAAGACAAAACTGTTTTTTCTTCCCCCAAGGAGAGGTGAAAGTCTGTCTACTCACGCGGCCTCAGGATCTAAAGCTTCAGTACAAACATTGCGTATTCCTAATTCATCCTGAAGCAACGAAACCGGGCAATGTTGCATCGACCTGCTGCTCCCTCCAGGATTTTGGAGCCAGATCTTGGCAGCAATCATGGGACACCTTAAAATAAATAAATAAATWAATWAATWAATWAATWAATCCGCATCAGTACCATTAACGAAGTATCGAGCAGACAGTTGAATGTGGATGGTGATAACATAACCCCTCTGCTCAGGGGAAAGTGAAACACACCCTCAGTGTTTGCAGCATTAGCAAAAAGAGTAATTATTTAGAAGAGGCAAGTGCGGGCACTAATGGGAAACTCAATCCCCGCCGCTCGCTTCCGAGACCTCCCGGGAAGGCAGCGGGCCCTGGGGCTGTCGGGAGCAGACCCCCCCCGGCCGCCGCGTTGGGCTTTCCCCAGCGCGCAGGGGCCAGGGCGGGCGCCACCTCTTCCTACCCCCCCRAAACCCCCTTCGCTTGGCCGAGGTTTTTCGGCACAGAGAGAGGCGCCATCCAAGGCAAACCCAGCGCCGCGCGGTCCCCCATCCRCAGCGCTGCCCGGCGCCCCCCCGGCGCTGGGACAAGCTATAAATATTCCTCCCAACCCGTTTTCCTTGTCGGTCCCGGCCCCTGCGGAGCAGCCCGCGGCGCCACCACCTGCGCCCGGGGGGGCCGGGACATCCCGGCCGGCTCTCCCCTGGCCACCGGCAGCTTAGCAGCTCTATTTTTCCGAGCTGCCCCTCTTCCCCCCCTTCCCCGCCTTTCATTCAAGTCACAAGAGTTGAAGACAACTTGGCAGGAGGGGAAGGGTCTATATATAAACGCCGGTGGCCATTTCGCCCAGTGTCGAAACGCAGCGAGCAAATGGCCTCGGGAGCGGGAATGCGGCTCCGCGCAAGCGGCAGGTCGGCAAAGCAGCTGCCATCTTCCCTCGCCGCACAATGGGGATAGCAGGGATGCCAGCGGCACTATTTTTTTCCTACCCTGCAGTGCACTGAAAAATTTATTCTAGGAACATTATAGAGCAGGGGAATAAAAATAGATATGCAGGTTCAGCAAAAGGCGCTCTCCCATCCTTGCGTTCCAACCTTTTTCTTTTTCTTTTTTTTTGCAGAGAAGAGAAGCAAAAACAGTCATGCCACTCTTCATTAAATTCTGTATATTTGCTCAGCAGCTCCTGACATACATAGACACTCACTGCTTTCTGTGCCTGTCACTAGCAAGAGCGATTAACATCAAGAGATTAGAAAGAGGCCRTAATGGCCAGCTTTGCCTAATCCGGCTGCTTTGGGCAGCGCCTCCAGCTCTGCAAGCGCCCCGTGGCTGAGGTTAACCGGTTTGCGCCCAAGTCACAAGGCGTTGAGCRACCAGCTTCGACCTTGGGCTTTCCCCTGGTTTCCTTCAAGGCCCCCAGACGCGTTGCCACCGCCGGCGGCGCGGCTGAAAAACAGCTCGGCTCGCTTTCAYGCGCAGCCCCCGAAGCAAACGCCCGCCTGGGGCTGGGCCGCGAGACCTCCGAGCAGCCACTCTGGGGGGAGATGATGCCGCTTTGGCTAAGCTGAAACATCTGGCGTGAACGTACTCCGTTTCCCCCAAAACTCCCGCAAGGAGGGATGCTGGGCGTCGCGTCGCACTCGTGAGCGCTCCGGTTACAGCCCCGTGCCGGGGACTTCCAAGCGGCGCGGGGAGTCGGGTTTCCCGCRTTCCCGTTCTGGCATCTGGCGGGGAATTCCCGCAAGGAGAAACAGCGGCGGCCGAACCAGCGGACAGACCGGAGCGAGCCCCTCGGTGTGAGCTCTGCCCGCTGCGCTCCTGTTTGGAAGGAAAAAACTATCCTTAACCGCGGGCTTTCTGCAGCTGGAGCAAAGTACGACAGCCCTGAGGCCACCGCCGGACCATGCCGGAGACCAGCCGGGCAAAGGGAGCCGCTCTGAACCCCTCTGGCCCCAGCTAAGCCCAGCTTGGCCTCCATCAGCTTTTGGGCCTTACTGAATATTTCCAGACTACAGAGAGTAAGCGAGCTGTCAAACGAGCACGCAGGCGTCTTGCTGATCGCCTCGCAGCAGCTCGCGCTGAGGCTCGAGGACCCGACCCACCGCGTCGGCCGACCGGCGCTAGCGCGGCCCCAGCGCGGGCTGCTCGTGCCTGGGGGTAACTCCCAGGCAGAAACGCTGGGAGAAAAGGCGTTAAAGGAAGAAAAGTCGCTGAGTAAGATTTGCARACGTGTCCCAGTGATTTAGGGGCTGGATCCCGTCAGCTCCCAGGAAGCCTGGGGCTTCTCTAAAAGCCTCCGTCGTTCAGGCGCCCGAGCACTTCCCCGGGCAGATCTCAGCATCGCGCCGTGCAGGCTCCAGCAAAGGAGGGCAGGGAAGCACCAAGCACTGCCGGGGGAAGAGAAGGCGGCATCCACGGTGGGAGATACGCCAGAGCCACCCCACCACCGCAGTCACCACTGCCCAAAACACCCCAGGAAACTAAACCAGTAGAAGATCCTCCAGCAGCCGCGAGAGCAGCAGGAAGACGTCRGAAAAGGGGAACGAACSTTGGGCRCCACAGTTGTTTGCTGGCTCCCAGMGAGGCTCCGTTCCCYGAGGTCGGGGCGGGATGCGACTGAAAAGAGCTTTTAAATTCACTGCCAACAAAACCTCAACTGTTGTTGGAGGCGACGTAGGGCGGACTCTGCATTTCAGACCTTCCTGGGTGAGCGAGCTACGTCTGCAACTCAGAAAGTGACTTCAATATTCAAAACCTCAAGAGCTCATTTAGCAGCGTACTATAGGGAGGACAAGGAATTTTAATAGAAGGCAAATTAAGCACTTTATAACTCACTTCCAAATTGATTTATATGGGCAAGGCTGTTCAGCTACCCTTTCACAGAGCAAAGGTCCCTAAAGCAAAGCCCTCCAAAGGACCGATCCAGCTCTCCTGGGAGTGGAGCGAGGCAAACGTGCAAGCCGAAGCAAAGACTAAAAAGTGCACAAAAACCCCAAACCCCTTAAAGTCTGCATTCAGCAGTGCCCTGAATCCCAAAAACTGGAGGCTAATGGATGATGCTGCRTTATCAAAACACTAATGTATATGGAATTTCTTTATGGCTAGCAAATGGCTAGGATGATGTTTTTAAAAGACTCAATTTCTCGGCGTTGAGGTTCATTTCAGAACAAGGAATTTCACTCGGTCTCTCCTGGGACCTCTAAAACCCTGTTGTTTGTATTGCACCCCGCAAAGGGGGCGAGGGGTGGCGGGGAAGTGCTAAAGCCAAATATTTCCCCATTAGCAGCACACTGGYGAATGTGGGGTGACACCTCCGCTCAAAGGCTGGGGCCTTGTTTAGACAAGACGCGGCAAACACAAGGTCCCTGCCCTGATGGAACTACTTAGGTGGCTGAAAGCAAGCAGAATATTGATTTTCAGAATATTGAAATTGGGGGGGGGGGGGGACACAGGACGGGACTGTGTTTCTATGCATCTCCACCCTGAGGTTTTGTGTCACACTGGGAAATGTCACTCCTTGGCTTCCTWCCCACCAAATTGAATTGTCAGATTAAGGAATGACAGGACAGACGTCTTCTACTAACATTTGGCAGCCGGGCTGTGACAATGGCTCTCCACCATCATTCTAGTAATCTCCCCTTGGAAAAGGACCAGGCGAATGTTCCYGTTGCTCCGATTGTTCCAGAAGAAACGGCTTGTAAACAGCGGTGGAAACYGTGCCAGGAAATACCAAGAGAAAAACCGTACCATTTCCACACCATTTTGGAGCCGGCTACAGCAGCATGTTCTAACGAGCATTAAAAACGACCACAGCCGCACACATGCCGGACCCRCTGGAGCCGCCAGCTCCGCGTGCGTCGCCGAACTTGCCGACTGCGCCTAATTGTGCAACGCCCTCCCCTGAGACACGGGCGGTTCTCCCTAATCCCGTCTGGGGATCGCATGGTGCAAGAGGGCTGGCTGCCCTTGACGCTGTCATTGCTTGCATAACGGCCGAGGCTATTCTTGCTCCTCTCTACCTCGAACCCTTTCCGACGCTTGCCAAGGGATTTGCTGCAATAACAGTACGCARCCCTGCAGCGCCGAGGTAGTTACTCGGTCTGCACTCCACTCTGCCTCCACCAAATGTGAAGCCGCCCACTTTCATGTGACAGAGTTTATGGATAAATATCTATTGATATAAGGGCTTTTAGCTTTTCATTCTGCCTTTCCATATTGTTAGGACCTTGCAAGTCCCAGTGTGCAAGCAGGGCTGTGCTGTGCTGCATCTCTCCTGGGGAGAGCACGTGTCCCRGAGAGCCCATCAAGAAGGTAAGAGGATAAATGTCCTGAAGAAAGAGCAATGTTTTGGGCATAAAGTATATGTATCCTCAGCGAGAGGAATCTAGAGTGACCCTGTACTCAGAGGAGGCAACATCAAAACAGCAGGAAATGCCATAATCACCCTTAGGAGCGTGGGCAGAGGTTTAAACTACTGCGAGTCTCAAATACTTGCCAGCAACCTCAACTCTTCCCGTTTGAGCAAAGTTGCTTCCAGACAGACCTTACCACCTGCATCACTTAACTTACCGCTTGTGCTTTCTGCACCTCAGAAGCCCAAGCCCTGAGGCTTTGGGTCAGGCTCTCATTATCTAAAACATAAAAGCCTGTTTTATATATATATATTTTTTTAAACAAACCGTGAGGTGCTGATGATTCACTGCTCACAGGGAGCCAGGATCAGGCTCGCTGCAAGGCAGCACGAGGACAGGAGTAATTTCCCCCACCCAGCACTCAATCAATGAGCAACAGTGAAAATCCCCCTGCACCCTTCCCAAAACTCAGGGGTGGGAAGCCCTCCTGTGTAGGCTCCTGTGACCGTACAATGACTGGCAACTAAAACGTGCCAAGGAGAAGACAAGCTAGGGGCTATTCCAAAAGTTAGCCTCAATGTCGTGCAGATATAAAACAGGTATACGCRGCACAGCTTCTGTCCAGAACGCCTCTGCATCCATTCTTGGTACTCGCTGTCATGAGTCCTAACATTTGGATGGCTAATTTTGTCTCACACCTCAGGCATTTCAAGTTTTTGGTTTGTAAGATAAAATAAGGATTTATACACGTGGAGAAAGAGGGGTGAATTGTGACAGTAAAAAGCATGAATTCAGTCATTGCTCCCTTTAAAAGGGATGGAAGTTGTTCATCAAAATCCCCAAGGAAAAACCTAAACGCACACCCCATGAGCTATCCCCAGTGCCAGATTTAGAAGAAACTATAAAATACACAGGCTACTTAAACCCTTCCTACAGGGAGATCCGCAGTTGCACAAATCCAGCTGGGAAAACGCTACATTGAAGCCCCGCTTCCAGAGCAATGTACAGAATGAAACAACAGAGCAGAACTTGAGGAGGTGAGAACAGGGCCTGAGGTTTTCATGGTCCTCGAGCCCAGCCCTACGGTCTCCGTGCCTTAATAACCAGTGTCCCAAATCTGTTCTCCGTCCCTGCGTGTAAATCCCATTATCAAGCGGAGCGGCATGGGAGGGCAGGAACAGGCTCCCAGGCTGGAGCCCGAACRCGCGGCTTCCTCTCACCGCGCTCCTCAACGGCGACAGCCTGTAACAACCACCCGACCCCCACGACTTTCTCTCTYCTGGCCAGGGCCGCGATCTGCTACATGACATGTGCTGCAATAATTTCCACCCTGCTCTCCAAAAGAGTAGTTGGACAAACTGGGCTGATTAGCCACCGCACCAGCCTCCCGCTCGCCGTATAAATCTAGTGCCTCCGATTACATCATGCCAGAAAACCGAAATGCAAGTCAGATGGTTAAGGCATTAATGGCAGCGCTGTAAAGACTCAACAATGCAAACCTTCCCAAAATGAACTGTCTTGACCTTCGCCGTGCTGACAATAAAAGTGTGACATCATGTGCAAACGAGCTTTAAATTTAAACCAGGTGCAGAGAGCTGCCTGGCGTCTTACGGCTGCTGTGTAAACCACTAACACGCGAGCCGCTGTGCCRAAGCGGAGGCAAGAGAAATGCCAAGCACGGACAGGGCCCAGGCGGCAACAAAAACAGGTATGAGCAGCTGCTGTGGTGCAGAGACAAAACCCCGCGCCTCGCTTAAAGGTGAAGGAGCCGGCTTTTGCGCTATCCGCTACCCATCCTAGTTGGAGCAGACGTTATTAGTAAACACAAATTTGCTGATACTCATTTCCATACGGATGAGCACATTTGCATTCATACAGCTCCGGAGTCAAGCCAGGAGCACAATAATGAGGATTTTCCATTTTTAACTTCTATTCAGAACTCCCTTAGACTTTGCAGGCTGCTCTGGGCTGAGGCTTGGCTCACAAGTTGTCAGTCCGGACAGCTGTTCGAGAGCACCGTGATTTACAGCTGCAAAGCACGCTCCTGCTCTAGAGCGTTTCCAGGGTAGCTATCATCCCTCTTGCTCCCCTTTTTAACATAAATATTCTGCCTCCCCTGGCCTCCCCTCACCTTGCTGCACCAAAAGGCCCTTCCCAAAGGGGTTTCCATGTGCATCCTTTAAATTTCAGAGAGCACAGTTCAAAGAGCAAAAACCAAATGCTTTGCTGAGAGCAGACAGGTCCTGCAAGAGCAATTAATAGCAGCTCACTGCACCATGTCTCACCTCCACGCCAAGCCGGGTGCTGCAGACATCTGCACGCTGTCCAGAGGGGAGATCAYGCAAAACTACGAAGGCGAAGGAAAACGTCTGACAACGGAAAACGTTTGAAGCGCACAAAGACAACGCCACCRCCAAACCAGCCACTGCTGCAAGGATTTCCAAGAGCGACCACCTTCCCTGGGGACAGTAATGCTACAGCCTGAGCTGGGGCCAATGGCACCACCAGCACACTTGAGAAACTAACTGTGAGACGATGCAACGCTTGCTTTTTTTTCACTAAGCAGGCAAGTCACACACGTGACACAGTACAGCAAAGATGACAGTCAAATGAGTTACACAAATACTATTATTTTGGGGGTTTTGAAACATGCCCCTGTGCTTGTTCCACAGGGAATTTGAGGGAATAAGAATTCAGAATAGGAACTATGTTGTACAACACACAGGTTTGACATTAGCTAGGCAATTTTTTACACAAAGTGGGGGGGGGGGTTTAGTTTTGGTTTTTTTTAAGACTTTTAATTCTACACTAAGCATTGGCTGAATGATCACTACTGAAAAACAAATATAAGATAAAACAACATAAACTATAGAAATCAGGCAGTAATTTTTTAATACTGGAAATCCCCTGCCACTGACAGTCATTAGGAAGTAGTAGCAAATGTATCCAAATGTTTCTCAGTATGCATCCCAACCAGAACCAAAGCTTTCAATTTAAAGCAACTGTAAAGCAACAATTTCAGTTTAAGTGTTAAATGAAATCTAATTGGGAAAGAAGTTCTACAACAAGCAATATTATTTTAGCTCTTGGACTGATCTGAATTTGAACCTTTAACTAGAGCACACATAAGGATGCCCACTATAGAGGTAAGAAGGCTAATTTCAATCTCATTAAGCAGGGACATTTGGAAACAACCACATTAATCTTCAAATATTTGTCATGATGCATTGGTAAATATGTACATCTCTTTCTATTGCTTACAGAAATATCAGTGTAAGCCCACAGAAAGATCCCATGCGGCAAAATTGAAAAGCACCCAGAATTTTAAACCTCACTTTGGGTCAATCAGAGCTTGGGAGCTAGCCCACGAGAGACGTACACGTCTGCCTCCATGGTGAAGCTTCACTACCTTCAACAGCACAAGACCGCAACTCTGCTTTTATCTTTTCCTGAGCAAGAGGAAAAGGAAAACGTGCAAATGAAAGAAGAGTCATCACTGGTTCAAGGCTAGGTCCAACTGATCACTGGTCTCTGCTAGCAGTTRCCTGTGATTGTGCTGATTTACTTACTCTGCTACAAACACTGAGTTTAGATTCACTGGACAGAACTGCTATCAAAGTTGGTTTTATCTGGTATTTTATTGAATAAAGATCAAGTAGTACATGGCCACACTACACTAAACCAGTTGAACTGCAGGCAAGTTATTAAGAAAACCACAGGGAGATGAGGCCTACAATGTAAACAGGATTGTAGACAATTTTTTCCCCCAGTATTTTTAAGGTTGCTGAGTCTTGATTTAACATTTAGCTTTTTCACAACTTGTGATAAGCTGCTTTCACTGCAGTGGGAACCACATCTAGGTGGGGRAATCCCTACTCTCCAGCCAGCCCCCAAAATCAGCCAGTAGCGCTTCTTTTCAAAATCATATACTCCTGCATAGCCTATTTGCCTTCTCACAGAAATGAAGAAATTAATCATTTGTGTCCAGAACAGACAAAATTCTGTTCTCACAGGCCTATGTGATTCTGAAGGGACATCAACTGATGCTAATAAAAAGTTCTCATATTCTTCACAAATAATTCTAAAAATTAATCTTAGGAATTTAATTTAAATGAGAATGGCCATATRGGGTCTGGCAAAAGGCCCACCTAGGTCCGTATCCCCTCTCTACTTCTGTCTAAAGGAGATGGGGAGCTTCAAACAGGCATGTGTGGACTGACGGTCCCCAGAATACTCCTGGCCTCCAACATTACAGCTATCAGAGTCCTGCTTTCCAGATCTGCACCAAAATGACACTTCGTGCAGCTTGAGAAATGCCCTAATTAAGTACAAGTTTTCTCTCATGTGCAAACAGCGTGCTTACCAGCCGCTTACAGATGTAGCATTTGCCCTAGCACTCAGTCACAGAGATCCCCTTACACCTGTGCATCTTCATCCTCACTGGGAGGCTTGCAAGGGTAGGAGATGGGGCACCTCAAGCATATTGCACGTGACACAACTGACTTAAGAACTTCAGACCAGCACAAYTTTCCAGTGATGCAAAATTAAGATGTCTCCAGGTTTCAAAAGCAGATATAAATTCTTACACGAGCAGACATGATGGGCACTCCAAGGRTTTACCTGCAGGGAGCACCGTACTTCAACAGCGACCAGGAGTGGACGCTTAGTGAAAAGTATAACAACGGGGCACGAACACAGCGATAACTTCCCTGAGCTGTACCGTTTCAGTCATGCTGCACACTGCAAAATGTGCATTTGGGTTGTTCAACTAACAGCACATCCCTGCTCGGTCCATATAACTGACCCTAATGCAAAACTGAAGTGAAGGGGAAGGGAGTGACAGAGAGAGGATAAGACTGTTTCAGTATCTCAATTTTCACTATATAGGGACACAAGAGAGAATTTTAGACAAACTTATTGCAATGAAAAGCAAGTATCAAGATGCAAACTGCTTAGAAATAGTCCTATCGGGGAATAAAACACGAGCATTTCCCCACACAAAACAACAGGTTAAGAGCACTTTCCTTTTGCAACACCAGTTTCTGTAATGCTGATTACAAGGGACACTCTCCACACCCAGCTTACCACAGCCGGTCTGAAATTTGAGCAACCTTCAAATGGACAAGGAATGGAAATGGGAGAATAAGAGAAAACAAATCCAAGGCTACCAATTAATTTTCATCTCTCCTACATTGTTCTTCATGTTCACTTGGAGAAAGACAATCTTGTCATGAGAGTTCAGAAATGCTATGGGSGCCTTCATCCATTCCTGTCAAGTCTTCAGAAGAAGGTCTGAAAATGCTAACTACAGATAATAAAGCAGAACCGCTGGAGTTTATAAATCTGGAAATYCAGCAAAAAAAATCTGTGCATAAGAATAAAGAAAAATACGTTTAGCAGCATGTGAGTGAGTAGAGGTCCAAATTTGAGCTTATTTAGCTCAGAGAAACTTGTGTACCATTATAGTGAAACCCTTATACAGACATAATGAACAGAGCAGTAAATAAAATCAGTTAGAAAAACTGAGAGAAACCCTCCTTCCCCACCACCCTTTGTAAAAATAAATTTAAATTTGTGTTTTTTAATAAACATCTATAAAGTTTCCACTAAAAGAAACTTGTCACATCAAAGTTACATTTTAGTTAAGTGAAAACAGAAAGAAGAAAGATTTATAAGTTTTTGCCCCTTTCTAGTGTTAGCCATCCTAGTACCCATGCAGACCCATGCAATGCTTCTATCTTGAGGATTTGTACTGGCCAACAGAAATGGTGCAGCAAAAAACTCCATCCAGGCAAAGACCAATTCTATCTGATCCCATTCAGCCTATTTATTTGGCAGCAGCACAAGTTTTAATATTACTTTTGTTATCACACCCTGGCATTACCAGTAAGGAGACAGAAATACAACATATTTATTCTATGGGAGATTCCAAGGATAAAAATAGTGTTCCTACTGTTGTTGTTTTTCTTCATTGTGGAAAATGCTTATACCTTTTTCTAAATTTGGAAATAGAAGTTCTCTCTCTTTCTCCTCCTTCCCATGTTTTAAGTTACGTATCACATAAACTTCTTAAAAGTAGCAATATTTCTAACTCTTTTTCAGATGTAAGATAACACACATTCTGTAAATCAACGTGCTTCTATCCTTTCTGCACTGCAGCCAAAATATAATAATAGAGGTCCAGCAGAGGTGTGAATTGCTTCCATTCACCCCAACAGAATATTAACTTCATGCACTGGTATCAATCATTTAAAAGTCTAGCTATTAGGTAATACCCAGGGATTAAAAATGATAACGTAGTGATTTCCACAGGATTACAGGAATCAACTGTAAAATTAACACTGTATTTCAGGTATTTTCTCAGTCACATTTTTCAACACAATGCACACAAATCCAACTGTCGGTGTAAGAACAGAGTATTAGCAAAACTTTGCCAACTTTCTGCACCTTTACAAGTAATCTAAGTCTTCAGTGTCAAGGTTTCCTGTTTAGAGCTTAAAATACTTAAATTAACTGTCATGTCATCTTATAAATATTATTCATTCATAAGCTACAAGAGTATGATAAACAAGAAAATTTCCCCCAAAATTCCCAATTCTAATGGACATTCCTCCTAATTTATAAATGTCTGGAGAAAAAAAACAACCCTACAATTCATTCACATGAACGTAAAGTTTCCTATTTTATTAAAAAGAATTTTCTGGTTATCAGGACTTAGAAATGTAGGGAGAACTGCAAGAAATAAGGCAAGAAGGGGAGCCTCAATCATTAATACCCATACAATGCTGAAAAAGTCTTGATCAAAGGTGGCCAGGGACTTCTCTAGAGACATCCCTTACGCACGCACGCGTCCTGCTTCCAGCAGTTGGCTTCAGCAGGTTGAGTGTGAGGTTTACTGAGCAGCGTGAGTTGCTCCAATGGATGCTACTGCTCAAAAAGGCAGCCCCACTCCCTCTCCCTSACTTTTCTCATCCCCTGAGTTGAATCCGTTCATTTTGTTGGCAGATAACCTGTCGCATCTCCTTGGCCACACTGGTTTCTGTCAGTTAAACGTACTGACCTGCAGCCGCTGCCAGTGCCACAACAGCAGTTGTGAACTTCTGGCAGGAGTGGACATGCTCTTTTTGGTAGCGACAAACTATTAGATTGGTTCATCTTGTGTCAGGAAACCCCAGCTAGAAACTTCACGCCAAATAACTGCAGTCTTTTCCAGGATAGAGCAAACCGATTCCTGCAGAATGGGCTTTCTAACGCAACCTTGGGGTAGCTTCTAGGCCTCACCACACAAGTCTACTTTTACATTAAACTCGTAAGTAGCAGAAWATTCCCAAGGCATACAGGAATCCGGAAGTGGTACACAGCCACGCACCAATACCTCCTGGGTGCCTTCAGGCCATCTATCAAAAGTGAAAAGCATCTTATGGATCCTGAGAGAGTTGAGCGAGCCAGGAATCCTGGTTCACCAGCTCATAAATAGAGATGGTTATCTCAACTCTGGTTATTTTCTGTTCTTTCCTATTACACAGCTGAGGATCACGCACGTTCAGTTTGCTTTATGTTAAAGCTGGCACATAAATCAGCCTTTTACAAATCCATGTGGAAATAAAATAAAATGGAATGATGTGGCTTCTCGGGAGAGTGGCATCACTCAATGCCCCTTGCAGGCCACCAGCAAAGGCAGCCAGAGTGTTTTATCAAGGCAGCTTGCTTAGCAGTCACGTCTTTCCAAGTTGCAATCAATTTTCAGGTTGCTCCACAACCATCAATAGTGGAGAAGCTGAGCTACCTTCTACCATGACAACATTAAAAAAAACCACCAMCAMCAACAAAAAAACCTGAATTAATCAAATGCTGTCTCTCCCATCCCATTAGAAAATATGACYGTTTATGCAGGAGAACAAGTTTTAGGGAAACATAGCTATGATTCTGATGTAGCTTTATTTCTGATTTTCAGTTTGGGGCTCCAATTTTATATTGGAGCTTAATTGCACAGACCTGCTGCTAAGAAGCTAGAAATGCCAGGCTCTAGGGTATCTCCCCCATCTCAAATGATAAAATATAGATCAACATATTAACAAAACTCTTTCAACAAGATTGTCTAGCAATAGTCAACTACTTTACTACTTGTGTACCATATGGAAGTGAAAATTTATTTAAGTGTAGCTTAATAGCTGCTTTGTATTACATAAATGTATTACTTTGCTATGTTTCACTTGTGTCTTACTCTACTTCTCAGATATAAAAGTGCTAAGCCAAATTAAAAGAAATATCGCATCTGGAAATAATGAAGAACTTTCCCACTCTCTAAATCTTGCCATTTGAGTCTGAGGTCTAATTTCTTAATTTTACACAAGACATTACTGTGGAGGCCTAACTTCCTTAGGGCATAAAATCCCTGAAGAGATTAGGCTATTTCCATTTTAAAGACATTAGATCCCATCTGAAAGTAACAAAATTTTAAAAAGCTTACCATGACATCAGTCACTGCTTTTATTCTACTAATATGAGGAACTTTTGTGGTGGGCACCCAATATCATATTTAACAGAGCCCAGTTGGTGTTGAAAATTGCATTCACGTTTCATTTAGGCAGAAAAAGGACTGTAAAGGGGTACATGAAAGTTTAGAGAGCTGGGGTAAGATTAGGGTTCCATAAACACAAATTTCCTTTGTCGCCAATAGATTCAGAATTTCACCTTTCAAGTCCAAACCTTCTCTGATCACAACAATACATAAAATAAAGGTATGATCTAGTTCAAAGATGAAACACTAGTGGAAATGTGAATGAGAGAGAAAAAGAAAGAAGTCTTTCACTGGGAGGAGTATGGAGGTAAATTCAGTAATATTCAAAACCAGGCATTAACTGAAATATATCTATTTTTAACTGAAAAACAGAAATAGTTCCTAACACTATTAAAATGTAATATGCTAGATGTGGAAAGACACCTGTTTTTTAAAAATGACTCCAATATGATTCAAGTATACTGAGGTATAAAACTTTATTGAAAAAAACATTAACAAACCTTAGAGGAAACCTTCTTATTATCATGATGTGCCCTTTAAACTGGGCTGAGGCAAGCATCTTCTGGATCCATATTAGGATAAAATCATCTGGAACCAGGAAGTTCTTGTTATGAAATGGCTGAAATTTTAGAACTTATTCTGCTGAAATCAATAAAAGTCTATCATTATTTGGGATAACGTGTGATGTGCATATCATGACTGATATAAAATCTGTCCAATTCATTCTCTTTAAAAGAAAAGAAAATCAGAAGTTATTTCCAGGTTCTATTTGTTGTTCACTCTATGCATTAGAACATTTCTGGATTGCAGAAATTCTGAACAGACCCTTTTTACCTGCCATGATTACATCATTAAAAACTATTATTTTAAAATCACAAAGACTAGTTGTGCAATAACTGAAGAGAATGACTCAAGATTAAACTTGAGTTTAATTGAAGACTCATTAATAATGGAGTAAAAAAAGAGGGTTTTTTTTTCCCCCATGGACAGCTTTGGTCAATTCTTTTTTTCTTTAGGATGTCCAGCATTCACTTCAGCAGTTTTGGTATGTCTCTGTTTTGCTGTCTTTCTCAAGTCCAGTTTAGACAGAGGTGATAGGCTTTCATTGATTAATCCAATTGAAAATTATTAGAATTAAACTGAGAAGACCAACACAAATGCCAAAAACAACCAATGCACATGCCTGTGAAGAAAAAAAAACAGAAGTTAATGTTTTACTGAAGAAAGCCACAAGTCACATTTCCAAGGCTTATGACTCTGAAAATGAAAAAACCTGAAGAAACAGGTTTAAGCAGTGTCTTTTAAAATAATCTTTTACATTTTAAACTACTCAGTCTTCAAACAAGCTGTTTTCTCTAATACTAACTGAAAATTACATTTAGAAAGATATCTGCTGAGAGTAAAATTAAACTAAGCCTGCTCTAGGAAGGTTTCACTGAAAACTTTCCAYGTTATTTGGTTACAATGGATTACAACGGATTCTTAATATTTTTAATAGCCAGATGATAATAAAGAAATCACAGCTTAAGAGAGAGCAGATTGTTGATTTGTAACAAGGCCCAAAATCTGCTGGAACTAGTTAAGAATTTAAATTCTGAGAGAGCATCGTTATTAGATTTTCTTTCAGATTCCTTATTTTGTCAATACAACAGTAGTCCTAAGAACCATAAGAATGGCAAAAGGTCTACGTATAATCACTTTGCCGGCATTTTAGCCACTGTCATAAGCTTGCTCTGCTGAGCAGTGGTTAAAATGCCAAAAAATGCCCAAAAAGCACAGATACAGTGCAAAAAGCAGGCTGCTGCACAAATTCCCACTAAAATTTAACCTGCTATTCCAACAGGGAAACCGTAAAGGAAAAAAAATATATTTTTGAGAAGGCTTACTTAGAAAACAAGCATAAACACAGTTTCACTCAAATACAGTTTGGCCTTGTCCCCATTGCCCAAGCAAACGACATCAGAGCAATGCATGAAAACTAAGGAGAAACTGGATTAAGTCATGAACATCTGAAAACTATAATGAAAAGCATGTATTCAGACCAACAGTCCAGCATACAGACACATTGCTAGTCAAAAGTGTCTTGTAAGAAAGGAGTTTTAGAAAGACCAGAGCTAACGTGAAGGTTAGAAGAAAACGCTCACATATTTTGTGAAATGCAATGGAAAGAGGAACTTTGCCCCATGCATTATATGCTCTAAAGTATATTAAAATGCAACTAATTAAAACTGATTTTTAATATAATTAGCACATGGGAAAAAATAGCATACCCCAAGTTTCTGTGGTGATAATAAGTCCTCTCTGCTAAGTTTAAGATAAAACAGTCCAGGATAAACAAAAAGCAAACACGTTGATGTGGTCGAACCTTTGAAAAAATAGAAAGATTTCACTTGGAGCAAGTCTGAAGTATATTACTTTATCATTATATTAAATTTCTGGAAGTTTAAGAAAAAAACACCTTACCAACTACTCCAAATACATTTTTGATGTCAGGCACATACATTGCAAACAAAACAACAATTGTATTCAKTGTCAAAGTGACAAGGATATGGCAAATCCACGACACAGGAAGATGAGAGAAAAACACCATCAGCACAGCTTTCCTTGCCTATAAAACATGATGAAAAACATTGCATTGGTAAATATATATATGTACATATATTTTAATCTTATTTCAATTTCATAAATTTAAGAAAAACTATACCATTCAACATGTGAAAGTATATTTTAAATTTAGTAATAGTAAAACTAAGTTCTGTCCTTCTGTAGCACGGAGTTGACTTACATATTAAAGCAGTATTTCTCATGTGGTCATTAGTCTAAAGGAACAGTTCCTATTTTCCAGGGACAAGGAGAGGTTTGGGGATAATGCTTTGTCTCTTTTGACTGTGCTTGTTAGCAAATGTCAGCATACTGCCAACCAGTATATAACTTATAAATACATAGCTTTGCATCCACAAGCTTTTTTTTTCCTTCTTTTTTGTCATTACTGAATGAATTCTCTCAGATCTACCATGGTATTGATAAGCTAAAGTAGAATTTTGATGGTGAAATAGGTCAATATATGTTTTCAATTTAATTATAAATTGAGTTTTCAAGTGTGTGTGTGTGTGTGTGTGTGTGTGTCTGCGTGCATGTAGAAATGAAAATCCAAGTCAGCAAAACTCAATTTAAGAGGGAAAAAAAATCAAACTAAATAAACTTTAGATGTTCTGAATTCCCTAAATTAAAAACAATGCTGTGGGTTAGTTTTAATCTGAAATCTGTCTCAAAAGCACAAATTAGCTTAGTGGTTAGTTGTTATTCTGGAGCTTTCATGGAACATATGCAAATACGTGGTCTTTGATCAATCACTTGACAAGTGAATAAGATACACAAGACTAGATGTGACTCAAATATTGCAGTCTGCAAAGCATTAGTGTTACCATTGCTTATGCCAACTTCAAAATGTTTAGGAGTACTTACTGGGAAATGGATTAGAGGGACTGTCAAAATCACAGCAAATAGTATGGCAATCTTAACAGTCATGATTACGGTATCATGTGGCAGGTACCTGCTGTAACCTTGCAGTAATTCAGAGTCCACTTTGTCTGAAAATCAAAAAAACGAATTGCTTTGTTAATCATTTGAGAACTAAGAATAAAATAATTAGCTACACATATTAAACTTGCATTAAAATTGATCATTCTGCTTGTGACTAATGCAGAGTGGGAGGGAGCGCACATAAGCATCACGCTGGCAGAACTGGTATATCAGTTCTACCTGCTACGTAACCTAGAGAAAACTGAAAAAACTTCAAGAAGCAAACCCCAGCCTTTGTTGAAGCCAAAGCTATCAAGAGAGAAGATACAAATATGGAGGAAAGGGGATTAGAGAGAAAGATATTCCAAGCTTATAGAGGTATCCTATAAAACTTATCCAATCCACTAGTAAGGTAGTGTTATGTTAAATCTTACCTGAACTTCACCATGTTAGCTAGGCTTTAAAAAAAAGAAGACAACTTTTAGTAGCCTGAAAGGATCAAGAAAGAATGGAGGTAAATTCTAGAAAACTCTTGAAAATGTCTCAGAAAGAACTAAAGAAAATATACAGATATTAGTACCCACAAGCCTCAAACTTTTCTACAGGAGTAGTTTAATAGTTAGATAACAAAAAGTAGTATTCACAGATTAGAAGGTGCATCTGGTGGAAGCCTGGACTACTAGATTTATTGATATTTGGCAAAAGGCTTAAAATTTCTAGCCACTTTAAAAAATCAGAGGATGATGAGGAAAGCTTTAATGGTTTGCAGGATAATATTTTAAGAGCCCTGAACAACTGAAACTGAACATTCACATAAACAACATTTAAGGTAATTTATTTTAGATAAACTTCATCTCAAAAGTACTGGTTCCATTTTATTAGGTCAAAGAACAAAGAAAATGTATCTGGACCATTTAAGTTTTCCATCAGAATTTTTCCAACTGCAACAGGTCAGCAATATTGTAACTTACAGATTTACTTATCTAGGCTCAAAAAACCTGCACGTAGCCTGCCAGAATTCAATTGGGAGACTTGTCCCTGCTAGGATTTGGTTTGGAGCAGGTGCTGGACAAGCCTGCTGACGAATAAAGTTTAGGGAGAAAAAAAATTCTTCAGCAGTGTGAAACATAAATTGTATCATTTTTGCTCAGTCTGCTATCTTGCTGAATAAAGAGCGAAGGATACATGACGTCAAGCCAAGGAAACAGTGCTGTAAAACTGGTTCTGTGCAACTGAAAGAGACACYACCAGATTCTCTTTGTTCAACTAAAACCAGAAACAAGCTGACTTTGCTAAATTATCTGCATTTCCTTCATTTCCATAAACATTAAGTGATATACAAGGTGAAATTTCATGATTTTGGAGAAAAGCTGCAATTCTAATTGAAAAGAAGAAATCCTCAAAACTATGCTAGTTTATGTGCTATTACTGGCTACATTTTCCAGTACATTGCTGGATGGATAATATGGAGAAAGATAATTAGCATCGGTCATGCTTCTAAAAGGTATGTCTTATTAAAAAAACTACTGACACCTGAAGACTGTCAATTTGAATTCTTGTGTCACCCAGAGTATACCAGAGGAGAGCATCAGCCACACACCCAACCCGGCCAAACACTTTCAAATGAGAGCGCTGCTTTCTTCAGCAATGAGTCTTCTGTGCTCTCCACCACACGCATATTTAGCTTTGCAAAATTGATTCTGTTGTAGAATTACTACATTATATATATCAYGGGATACACCTTCGTGATAAGAGCTACTTTTGTAAGATTCAAGGCAAAAGTGGGGCAAAAGGTGATGTATCAGCACTTGCACTGTTCACCTTTGTTTCTTTGACTTCTGCCTTTTTAACATGAAAAGTTTCACTGCTACGTTGACAGCAAAACCCAGAGCCCTGAAAGGGATCTGCTGCACCATGCTGTTTGGGGCTTCAGAGTGCATCAAAATCCAATTGTTATATGAAGTTTTAAATTCACAGAAAACAGCATAAAAACTTTTGAACTGCAGAAAGAGGAAATGTCTTCTTTCAAAGAAGGAACCCTTTTTTTGTTTTCAATTTAAAATAAAATGTTTTACATTTTCTTGGACTGGTGTTTTAGAACAGGGAACAGATTCTCTCTATTTAAAGAAATAACAAAACAAGCAAGCAAAAAGTGAAAAGGGGAGTAGAAGCTTGCAAGGGGGAAAAAAAGCCCTCGCAAACATCCACTGTTGGTTCATGTATTTTAGGCTCTTGGGTCTAAACACTACTAAAAGAAATGCTTGCTGAATCCCAGTAATGTTCCCAGTGAAAAAGGTGAAAGGACTGCAGTCAAGACAAGGCCTTGCCCCCCAAAAATTATGACAGTGAAGGTAACAGGAATAGGAATGGTTTCTAGCTTTTTTTTTTTTTTTTTTTTTTTTTTTTTTTTGAGATCTCATCTGGAGACAGATGTTACCCTGGACTGCATTTTGAATCTATCACAGTGGCAGTCAAAATCATATTTTCCTACAAACCATGTAGAAACAATCGGGGAACACCAACACCAGCCCCAGCAACAGCAGTCTCTATGCTGGAAAACTTGGTCAAGGTAGACCAGGCTGCACTGCACCATTTAAAGATACGCCTTTAAAACCTGCCTGCTCTGTCATTAACAGATGCAGCTGGCTAGCAAATAGAAAGCATTGGACTACACTGTAATTAAAAAAGCCTGGAGGAATGAAATCTTTCTGACTTCGCTACTGATATCAAGAGCAACTGTGCACCAGCAGCAAAGGTATCGCATTAGGGATTTCAAGACTCTCCAGATAATTTTTCAAAAGAAAAGGAACACTTTCAGACAGTTATGGTCAGACATATTTGGGAGAGGAGATGCCAAGTCCCTTAGAAATCTGTAATTATTAGCTGCTGAAAGCCTATATTCTTGGTGCTTTGTCAGACACTATCCCAATCCAGCAACATAAAACACTCTGAAAAGTAGAGACAGATCCTAATCAGAACACTTTTCTCTTACTGTTTTATTGTCTCTTCTAAGAAATTTTAATCATTCTAATCAACACAGGCTAGCATATGGTCATCTCAAAAGAAGGATGAGTTTCCAGGTGTTAGAAGAATCCTCACAGATGACTGTGATGCATTTATGTGACAGCATCTGTATACTATCACTCCAGAAGATAGTTAAGATCACCAAGTGGAGGCAATTCAATTTGACAACGCATTCTACGCAAGCAAAACATACCATAGCACAAATATAAAGCAGGATACACAGAGCCAAAYGACATTTCTTAGAAAAGGCATCACTGTGACATTACATGACAGGATACTGAAAATACTGTCAAACTGCTAAACATTCAGAAGATCACAACACAGCTGCTAGCTATGTTACATAAGATAACTAAAAYTGATGTATGAAATAGACACTCACCTACTTCTGGCAATGTTATGATGGACCTTTAAAAAAAAAGCCACTACGTAGGTAAGAATTCTGGAATCTTTCTGAATATTTGGCAAATGCAAGAATAGCAGACAGTCATCTATGTTTAAACTCAACTAAAAAACTGCACCCAAAAGCATTCAAGAGTTCAGCCACAGAGTCATTAAACTGGTACTGAAACACACGGCCATGTAAGCTCTATAGCAAATGTAATTGAAAGGAGTCTGTAGTATTTGGTAGGGTAAGTTTCATATGTATAAACTTAAAGACAGAAACTCTACTTTTCTGTTTGGTAAGTAAAAAGGTATATTTACTGAATCAAACACTATCACTACTACATCTCCCAGAAACTACCTCTTCAAAAAACCGTGCTCCTTGGTTCAGCACATACATTGAACAGACGTTACCTCTGGCTCTGGCATTGCACGCACCACAAATTATTGAGGACTGCAAGCGTGCCAGAAAGCCCAACGCCAAGCTGACACTGCTCTGTTCTTCCCCAGGCTTTTGTCACTGGCCTCCACTGCAGTCAAGGCACAAAGCTACATGCACTCTTTGCCCAATTCAGCTGTTCTAATTTTCTAATGTTCCTTATCTTTTTTTCCTCTTGAGTCCTCTGGTTTGCCTTCGTCTAAGAAATCGTCACTTTGTCCAAACCATTAAAGTGAAGCTTTCCTAAATTGGATGATTCATGGCACTTTTTTTTCTCCATTTCCAGCAGAGTGTTGAAATAGCTAGTGTTCTGGAAAATTTGTAAAAATCCCCCACCCCCCAAGACGCCCTACATGAGTCGCATCCAAGCTATTTTGGACAAGGACGAGCATGACTGCAAAACTGAGGTCTCCCTGATCTTAGGGCTGGCTTGCTGCAGGTCAAATTCCTCACAGCAGAGGCCTCAGTGCCAGTTACAGCTCATAAATGGACTGGGGGTATCACAGGGTCAATAAGCATGCCGGATTTTGGTAATAGAGGTACAGCCTTAGAACAGGGGTTTAAAACTTGTTGGACCAGCAAATGACCATCAGATCTCAAATCCGCTAACAGACCCATCCAAATGTGTACGCAAGTTTTAAGTGAAAATATTATACATTCTAAAATATAGTGGCAGTCAGTAGACTACTTGCATAGTCTTACAGAACATCAATAGACCATCAGCTACAGTTTAGGGGCCAGTATCTTGCCTGTGTATGCCTTTAGGCATAAACCCTGCAAAGTTTCCTATTTTACACATTGAGAAGTCAATGAGGCTATAATACTTTGCAAAGTTAGGTATATTCTTGTCTTCACAGGACCAAGAGTCAAGAGGATCCAAGTATATCAGTGCCTAAACAAGCCTGAAGTACCCCAGATATTTTATAACTGCATATGGATGTCTGTCAGAAGTGAATTATTTAGGATTTYGGTGAAATAAAAAAAGTCTTGGAAGCAAAAAGACTTATTACAAATACTGTCCTGTGCAGGATGCATCAAATATCATTTATTATTAACTTGCATTCTAAAGAATACTCTAAGAATATACTTACCATAAAAAGTCAGGTAACCAAACAAAGCAGATATAAAGTAAATTAGGAAACTCAGACCAATTCCTGTGACAGTTACATTCTGCATTCTACTTTTGGATGGACTAAAATGTAAAAAAAAAAAAAAAAAAAAAAAAAAAAGTGTTGTTTAATCTATGCTGTGGAACATTGAACACTGCAACCTATGGTGTAAAAAAACAAACAAAAAACAAACAAACAAAAAAAAACCCCAGCAGCTTGTCTTTTTATAAGAAAGCATCCTCTCAATTTATGGCTGCGAAGCATTTGTTGAGGTCTGCTCTGTCAGTAACATCTAGCTTTTTTAAAAGTATTTTTAATCTGGTAATTAAAATATATTTTTCATGCACACTACTAACATTATCCCCATCTGGTAGGGAATTTAGACATACCAAGGTGATTTGTTATTTTTTAAATCAAAAATTTGATTTACGCAGRATGATACATATTCAGAGCCAGGAACAGAATGTGGTCAAAAAGCACCGAATCTGACCTGGCCAAATGCAGATTCAGTTACAGCAATAAAAATTAACTAGCAACTACCTTAGCAAACAACCTTTTTTCTCCAGATGGCCAGGACAATGTACTGACAGTGATGATGGGATCATATTTACTACTTTCCTCTCCTGTAAGAGAGGAAAAGCAAGTACTGACACAGACTAAAACTATACATATCCCAAAAATATGAAGGCTACTTTGTGCGCACTGTTTGATGGCACTGAGTTGAAAATAAAAATTATTCAAGGGTAATTTAGGGAAAATGTAGCAGAAACATTATCATTATATTTTAATATTGCATGTGTTTCCATACATTACCTTTGGAGCTCACAGTAAATGGGYAAGACTGAGGTATGGCAGAGAAAAGAGAAGGCCATAGTTGGTATTGCATAAGCACTCTAAAATAGARGAAAAACATCTTTCATGCTATTTGTTATTACAGATGGTTAGAAAATTATCTGGATGAATTCAGAATTCAGTTCAATGCCTTGGAAGTCAGTGGAAATCTTTTCATGTTAATGCTTCGAGATGCATATCTATAATGCAGAATGGCACCACTGATTCGTTCCACAAAACTGTACCTTTTCAACTAATATCTCCTCACATGGTGGTCATAGCTTAATACGTCATGATCAGTAGAGGTCGTGATGTCTATGAGCTAACAACTGAAAGACTCTTCTTAGCTATATTGAGGCTGAGCACCTAAGTAAAAAAAGGCAGATTTGCCCCAGAGTCAGTAGGTCATTCACAGAATTTTCTAAGGTAATAAAAATCTAATATCCATAGCTTTCTGTCAAATTACTGATTCCCTCACCCTGACTTCACTATTTTTGTATCATTTCTTCAAAAATTTGGATATAGCAGCCAGAAAACATAACATGCTTTGGCATCTAAAGTTTTAAGATAGTTACATAATTAAAGCTGTAACCACTCAATTAGTGGTTTATTATTCCAAAAACTTGTACTGGAAGAGATGAATCATCTACCGTAGCTTATTTCAATTCCCAAGTAGGAATAAGCTAAACTATAACAAATATTTTTGAACTGACATAATCAGGGCCAGTAAAATTATGCCACTTTCAATTGATTAAGCTAAAATGGCAAAACATAGTATAGATGAGTCCCAAGATTCTGCAAAGCACTAAAGGTCAGACAAAAGGCTGTAATCTCACAGTAGATGTTTCCGGTCGAAGCAAAACTTCTCCTTTGATCTACCAGTTAACAGTTGCCTTATGTTTGCATTGTCCAAGATTTCTTTTCTTTTTTTKGGGGGGGAGGGGGTCAGATTTTGTATTCTTTCAGACAAATGCAACTGTGTCCCTCTCAAATTCCAATATGCTCCAGGCCTATCCCAATTTATTCTTCCCTTTATCCCTTCCTTTTCACCCCACAGAGACTACCGAGTTCTACACGATACTTCCTTTCCTACACGCCTTGATGAGCGGTGACAGGATTTAAATGTCACGTTAATTATCAGACACCAGATCTGGCATCCGGTGCAATGCACAAGATTGCATTTGGCCTGAAGAATTAGCTTCAGGTGAGAAAAAAAACTAAGGTTAGGCCCAGACGGTTTCAGGAAAGCTGTTCTGCCTTGGAAGGAATGGACAGCGTGCACACAATCAAGTAGCACTGACCTCCAGCTGAGGACATATAAAGCTGGCTCCTAGCAGTCACCCGACTGCACCCTGAGGCTGACCACCACAGCATCTGTTAWACTTAACACTGGTCATATCTGCAAATCGTTTTCATAAACGCTAACTGTGACAACTGACCTTCATATAAAAAAAGAAAGCGTGAGACTGGATAACAATCGGCAACAGGTATAGGAAATGCTTCAGTAGCCTATAATTAGTTTTATGGAAGAATAGCCTACCCTGGGTAAGGTTTAAACCCCAGTTCTTTAAGAACAGCCCCCTTAGTTAGCCTATTGTCAATAGAGAATATTACCTCTTTTGAAAGATGAAAGAGCTTTGCTTTACACTCCCCAGTAGAATTTGAAATCTGTAAAACATATATACAAAAAAAGGACATAATGAAAGAATGACCACAAACCACAGACCTGAAACTTTATAGTTTCTAGATAATAAAATCGCAATGATTGAGAAGGAATTTAAATTACAAGTAATTCTGAAAGTGTTAATCTAGAAAGCATTATAGGTATTAATAAAATTAGAAGAGCTTCAAAACAGCGTGTACTTTACCTGTAAGTTCTCTATTGCACTGTTTAGAGGTAGAGGACAAGGGATGGACCATTTTTTAATTATAATCTGTAAAGACAACATACTTAATTTATAAATGATATCCTAAAAATGAGGTTAATTTAGATACACACATAGCTAATATATGAGACTTGGTATACAAAGCAGGGAGCTATACCCACCGTAAACTAATTTGCTTGCCTGCTAGACAGCTAGGCCACAGGAAGGAGGACTKGCCAGAAAAACTGGCCGGTGCCATTCCATACAGCTGCTCGCCACGCACAGCTGGCAGCCTTATGGCTCGCCTAGGCGGAGGTGGTGTACTGAAATGAGGTCTGACATGAACTGTAAGGCAACCAGCACTCTGCACCCACTCTCCCTGTGCTTTTTCCGTGCTAACTGCCTCCCATACAGAATAGCTGCTCTGTGTTAGCTATCCCAGGCTCTTTCCTAAGTAGACAAGCCCTTAACAGAGATAGAGCAGAGCCTAGGGCTAATCTTAAAAGGCAGAAACATATGGTTTGGACTAGAAAGCAGAGGAAAAACAATAAATGCAATTATTGTCCCAGAATGTCACTGGGGCTTTATCTACACCCTGCTGGTTTAGGGACCGCCAAGAAACAGGGCTGAAAATCAAAGGGAAATTAAAATAAGAAAGGTTACCGCCTCTTTCAAGAGTCCAGTTTAAAATGATAGCTGCATTGCTCTCCTTACCCTAATTAATTTCCTATTGTAGTTGCCTGGCTTTTTAGAGGTTATAATACTTTTGAAGCCTGGAGCAAATAATTAAAAACTTAATTAAAGACTCCRATTCATGAGAAGAATAACATGGAAGAGGGCTCTTCTTCTGTCTCAAGGAATCTACTGTTTGCTTTCTGCCAAGTGGCGTTTCCCAGAGAATAAAGATTAGATGCTCCCTCTTGTCACCAGTGCCAAGAGAAGCAAACAAATGCTACCTCCAGACAAAATATGGGGAAAGAAAACAGAGGGTATGTGGCAATAATACATGTCTTAAATTCCAGGACTTAGAAAAACAACTCACAACAACTCAAGGTACAGAACTTGGAAGCAGCTTGCTCAAAGGTGGTCTGCRACCCCTGTGAAAAATGATTATCAATGGAAATGGGAGTCTTCCAGCCACATTTCTGACACTAAATTGGCATTACTTTATATCGGGAGATCTGTTCTTATCTGGTCACTGCTTGGCTAAACTGCCTCCCTCTGTGCAATGTAAATTGCAACCTTATCTAAGCAAGGGTATAAGAGGGGAGATGAAGATCCCAGTAGTACAGCAAGAAGCTCAACCGAAAAGCAAGCAGCGAGCAAGAACACAGGGTATGAGAGGGGAGACCAGAGAAGCCAGAACGGCAGACTGTGGAAGACTATGAGCAGCAAGAGAGAGGGATAAACGGTGTTCTAGGATGGTGGTTCTCAAAAAAATCCAAAAAGTACAAAAGCAAGGAGAAAAAAGTGTCCCCTCTGGAAGGCTCAGAATGTACCAAATGTGGAAAAATGCGAGAAATCCCAGAAAAAAAAAATCCATTTGGCTTTGTTGTCCTTTCCCACAAATTACATCCTCTCCAGCCGCCATGTGAAAAGTGTAACGTTAATAGCAAGCCAAAGGGAGAGGAAGGCAAGGACGAAACACTGAAACCTGATTTGGGCCTGCAGGCGTGCATACGACTCCGCCACATGGCCACCTCTGCTTCACCTCTTCCCTTCCCACTGTGCAGCGTGTGGCATCTACGAGCCGAGACACAGATGCAAACTGTTGCTGCTCTGGCACCACAACCGTGGATACACGGCTGTGCTATCTCCTCCCAGGGAGCCTAAGCTTGTTAGTTAGCTGAAGACATCTACGAGGCCGAGCTACAAGGCAAAGTGTTTTTTCTAGGAGACCTCTGTGTATGCAAAAGGCAACGAGATAGGAAATCTAAAGGAGAACCTTTGGAGGCTTCGTGGGAGCTCTGGTTACGGTTGGAAGAGGCTTCCTAAGCAATGAAAAGGYGCATGAAGCTAAAGCCTAGGTTTTGGGGAAAGTAAACTGTGCTTGGGATTTGCAGGCGGAGGGATAAGAGTTTCCTGCAAGCTAAAGAGTGAAGGCATATGTATGCATAAACAATGCTGAGAGGGGGCCAAGGAAACATGAACCTAAAAATCTGAAGAACATTTGTTTAAAATGAAATTAATACAGATTCTGAAAAAAAAAGTAAAGAAAACAAAAGAAGACAAAAGAAAAAGCACTAGATGTATTTAAAATCTGTACTTTTATTTGCCTACCTGCTTAATTATTCAAATCTGTTTGGGTTCCTGATTGTACTYGACAGTGTATTTGTAATGAGCTCACCAACAGGAAGAGGCTTTTAAATCGGCAATAGCCAAGTTAGCTAAGCAGTCATGCAGACAGCATAGACAATCTTCCTCCAAAACTTTAAACCCATTTCGTATAAACATTGTCTTTTGAGTATAACAAACATTTGGTTTTAAGCAGGAAAAACAAAACAAAACAAAACTCAAACATAAATTCTAATGTATATAAGGGTATATTAAACCCACACCAAAAACACTGCTAAAAAATAACGCCAGAGGTCTCAAAATGTTCTAGCATTCCCACTGAGGTTGCTTTCTCATATCCTGCAGTGGGAAAACAGGCACCCCTTGCTGTCTAGCAGTACCGACAGCCCTCAGCTAGGAGGGGCTCTCTATGCTTAACATCACTCATTACATACGGCCAGCTCCCAATCTGCATCAGAACATTCTGTTCTTGGAGCCTAAACAAAAGATTTAGAAAAATACTGCCAGGAATCATTAACACCCATGTTGAACAAGCTACCAATAGGGATGTTCCCACAAAAAAATCTGTCTTTACTCTTCACCAATATTCAATATAGCAAGAGGGGAGATAAAAAAAAAAAAAAAAAAAGGGCAACAAACCCATTTAATTTCTCTTCGTATAGGATTCAGGTCAGGGAAAAGCAATCAGAAACAAAAGGAAGTGCTTCAGGACCTCACGGAATCTGGCTTTGAATTAGTAGTTACATATATACGTACATGTTTTCTCCTGCATCTTAGTGTTTTCGTTTTTTTTCCAAGTGAAGACAATAACCGATATCTTAATTCCACAGGAAAAGACACCGAAGTACAGACAGGAGCTATGTGACCCGTCAGGGTCCCTCAGCAGGGCGCAGAGAGAACAAAGCGTCTCCTCTCGACTCTGTGCGCGGTGCACCCACTGGACCATACTGACCAAGACATATGCTGTCTATTGTACTTCTCTTTTCTGCAGGCAGTACTAAAATTGTGGCTTGCTGGCATAAAGCTGAACAGATGGGATGCACTTGAAAATGCATAGAATTATTGTATATGCAAAACAGAATTGTATTAGTTCCATATGACTAACAGAGTTTTCTTCTGGAACAAATTAAAACATATCTGCCGTACAGAAATTAACATTGTGCAAACTAAAACGCCATTTCAACAGTGCATATCACCCACTTCAAAGCAATTAGATACGAAAATGAAAATGCATTTAATGCCTTTTAGTTTCAACACCTAAACAAGTCAGAGAAGATATTCAGCAAAGAGTACTGGTTTTCTTTAAACAGCCATAATGGGTTTTTAAATTTTTGACCTCAATAAGATTCACTTTGGCTCCTTCTTGGTCACTTAACAACAAAAAATAAGCATACAATTTTTATCATTTCATAATAAATCTAGTAGTCTGTGCACTCCTTAATTAACACTTTCTACCAATGTTTTTTGCTATACAGAATCAGAACTAAACTCTACGTCCAAACATCTTATAGCTTGACAGGTCTGTGTACAAGTCTTGTTTACACACTTGCCTTTTCTGAGCCCAATATTATTTTCATGTGCATACACCCATTAAAAGTAGCTTACTTCAGAGATGTGCACACATTTCCACTGACACCTAGGAATTGAACTTATTTTAAAACTGTTGCAACTAGCTTCAGACCAAGACCTATTTAAGCATTATAGTTAGCTGCCTTCTTCTTTTTTTCTTTTTCTTTTTTTTTTTAAGAGAAATTTTAGGAGAGAGGTCAGAAGTTAAGGTAATTCATAAATATTACAAACAAATTTCCATTAGCTCTGGAGAGGCTGTTGCTGTTTCTCAATGCTATGCTGAGGAAGAATACTTCCCAAGGTCCTGCAAACACCACAAGTCTCAAGGGATACCCTAGGGAGATGTTTTGACAGCTTTGAAGTTTGGTTTTATCACATGGTTTAGTTCCTAATGGATTGCCTTGGTCTCCTGGATGGCATGTTTGTTCAACTTGCCTTCAACTCTGTTTATCCCTTTGTAAAACAGGTATTAAATGCAAGTCAACGCAAGCCAGAATGACAGGAGAGAAGGGGAACATTTTTCCGGGCTCCCAAACAAGACTCTTGTTTCTATACCTAGATGACAGAGTGTGAGTTGCTTAGCTGTACTACATATTACACATGTGCATTAACATACTTCTTTCCAGGAAAAAAAAAAAAGGAGGCAACTTAAAGGCACATTTTTCCCTCTTAGATCTGCCTAGCAGGTCTCACTTGTGATATTTGGAAACATCTACCTCACAGGGGCCTTGAGAGGGTGAATATCAGGGTCAAAAACCCCCATATGGCTTAGAGAAAAGAACTTTTCCTTTCAGCAGGAAAAAAGAATAAGGTCATTGACATATTAATGAATCTTGTAAACTGCCTTAATAAAGTTCTAGTTTTCTTTGCCTTTTTTTGAACTCTGTCACTCCATCGTACATGTAAATTTAATTTATTTGGAATATATTAAATTTTCTTCTGCGCTAGTTACAGTAAGTAATAGTTAGAAGCTAAGAAAACAGAATTCCATTCCGTTAGCAGTAGGGAAACAAAAGTWTACGTGCCAGTTCCCTTCACTGCACCGTCAGCAAAACAAAAATATTGCTACATTTACCAGTCCAAAATATAATTATTTTAAATCTTTTCACATGCTCGAAAGTTCATACACATTTTCATGCCTCAGCAAAATAATTGTAATTTGTCCAAGCAAGTATATACTGAACTCAAAGAAAATTCTAAATTTTACATAAAACATAAGGGGGCAGGGAAAGGCAATTCATTTCAAAACAGGCTTATAAAAACATTTAAACAACAAGAAAAAAAAACACAGATAAGCTGTGCACTGATTTTTAACTTACCACAAGAGCAAAGTACACCATAAAGAAAAATGATAAACTACTTGTGTAGCCAAGAAAGCCTGTAAAATAACAGTAAAAATAAAAGAGAATTTATAAGGAAAGTGATCCTAATGTACAGCTAAAGCTTTACATTTTAGGCATGTTTTCTATTACAGTGCTTGGTATCTGGGGCTTAGGACTCAGAATAACAACATTCCAACTGCCTGTCACAGATCATTTATGTAGTTTTGTAGGGCAGAATTAGAACTGGCTTACCACTAATGGCATGCTGTAAGTAAATGCAGCTCTTTAATGTTCTGCTGTAAAGATTTTATTTTAGTATTGCAGACAAAATACTACTGCAACCCAAGTAATAGGTTAACTAGGCAGGGCTGGAAAGCAGAACATGCTACAACTTAAGTAGTCCCCACCACCACCAGCCCCCTGCCAGTTAAAATAAATAAATAACCCATTAAGGTTTTAAAGTCTTCAATTGTAATTACTACTAAAATAGAATAATACTCGCTTCTCTCCTTTAATTACTCACCGATTTTAGGAAGAAGTGCAAGAGGAAAAACAATGCAGACCGAAGTAATCAGTAGCAGCAGTCTCCCATCAAGGTACCAAGACCTGTTGGAAAAGCTACTTATGACTGATACAAAGTTCAAGAGACCTAAAAAAGTATGTTCTCCTTTAACACCAAAATCTTGGACAAATAACCACTAGGACAAGAACAACAACAAATAATTTCCAGGCTCACATGCTATTTATATGGGTTTGTATCCTCAGTTTTTTTTATTGCGATACTAAAATAGAGTTCTCAGACAAGGAGGAAGCAGAGCACTGTCCCGTCACGAAGCAGCATTGCAAGCAATCTTCCATAGGCAAATGCCTGCATCGAGCAGCGGGCTGATTTGTGCGAAGCTATTTCTCAACAGCACAGTATGCAAATCCCTCCCTGCCTTTATTCAAAGCAACGATCAGAGGGGCAAGGATATTTCATACTCCGCAGATTTCTTACAGAAGTGCTTGTGTAGTATGCTACATCTGTCCTGAACTGGGTTACTCTCTCCGCGTTGCGTTTTCACATGACCGGAAGAAATAGCAATTTTAATTCCCACTTGCGGCAGAATCTCCCCCCCAGCTTATTTCTACGCGACCACAGCTCCTTACAATTTTCAAGAGGTGCGAAGAGGAAAGCAAAGCTACCAAAAGTCAGCCTATTTCTTTTAACACTCAGTTATGATTTCTGAACGTTCTAACTTTCCGCTCTGCCCAAGTTTCATCATACCTATCATCACTGGGTCCTCATAGTAGAAGAAGAAACCAAGTAAATCATCTTTCAAGTGATTTGAAATAGTATTTTTGCTATTCAGAGATGAAATAAGAAAGATCAGGAACAAGGAGGGTTTTATCTTTAATTTTGCACAAAGTGATCACTCATTCTTTGTATGCGTATACACACACACGAATTAAAGGGTAAAAAGATAGAAATTATAACGTAATAAGCTAATAATATTTATACAAAAATATACATATAAAAAGCACTGTAGAGCTATACATAATCTTAATGCAGTTAAAAATCTATTTAAAGCGTCAAAATCTCAAACCTGAACAAAGGAAAGTACAGATGTATAAGTTAAGAAACAGAAACATCTTGAGGGTGGCTCCCCCTAACTTGGTAATAACCATATCCTGTGCTGATAAACATCTTGCACATCAGCCTCCGACTTTACTACCTATAAACACCTTGGCCTTTGACCTTCAAGTTTATTTAGTCCAGGATATGGTTAGCACCTAATAAACAGGCAGCACCTCAAGTTATCATAAGAAAAGTAGCATAACACCTGTGTTAAAGAAGAATTACCTTATACACCTATTAACTACTATCATACATAGGGGGCAAACACTTGTGCCACTTGTTTAAAAAAAATAYAGGTAATATAAATGAATACCGAAATTTCAAGGCTGAGGGCATCTTTGCTCTATCAAGATCAAAGTGTCCCTTAAGTGACAATCTCTATATAAAAAAATTTCTCAAAACACATCACCTTTCAAAAAGTGTACTACTAGCCCAGGTCTGCTACCGCGTCAGGTAAAAAACAACTTTACCAGGATAAGCTGTTTGCTGTAGTATTGTTAATATCATTTCACCCTACCCAAAACAGTTCTCCAGCTATAAAAGTAGAAGCCAAAGGCATTTCACAATTGCTGATCTTCTCTTAAGGAAGATTTTAACAACTATGTTAACTAGTATGTTATTGAGTTCGTGTTTGCAAAACATACCTTGCTATATTTAATGTTCAGGTATTTTTAAATTGTTTTTCTTACTTTCATGGTAGATGTTAGTATTACAAGCAACAGGAGAGTATGCAAATATATAAGGAATGATGCACTATGTGTGAGATTAGCTAAAATGCCTCAGATTTGTATATGCAGGACCTCTACATTAAGTCACCTGACTCTGTCTAAGCAAGCAGCAAATCCATAGTTTCCATCGTAGCTCATGAGTTCAGCAGGCCAGAGAAAAAGGTTATTTTGGTTATTCTCTTGTAAATGAAAAAAAAACCCAGTGGGGGGTGGGAGAGGGAGAAAAATTACAATGAGGTGATGTGAAATAGGAGAGAAAATAATTTTGGAAACTGTTTAATTTTTGAATATACAATTCTTTTATTTAAAAAGATCTCCAAAAAACAAAACAGTGGACCATCTACTGGTTATCAAAAAGTCCATTTTTTCCAAAAATACTATAGTAAAAATACATTTATTTTTCAAAGGCAACATAAATGTTTTTGTATTTCCCTTAAAATCAGTTCGCTCTGCAAATTTAATTCTATATGATAAAAGTGTTCCAAATATTTGATATAGAATACAAATCTTTGACTTTACTGAAAACACTTTGGCATGCAGATGTTCCTCGTCCTTCCCCCGTATTTTAACCAAAAGCAGACATTTATAAATCGCTTTAATTTCATTCCTGAATGCAACAGGACAAGAGATTCATGTGTTCTAAATTAGGATCTTACGCTCAGTCCATATCAATTATATAACACACAAGCAAGACAACTTAATTGCATCAATCGTATCCTCCTGACAGGGTCATTAAATGTTAACAGAGGGCTCACAAATTACAACTGTTTAACACAATTCTCATTTGAAACTACGTTCATGTCATCAAAACTCTGCAGAATTCTTGTTATGCAGACTGATATATCTCAGCTTGCAATTAACAACTGTTTATGTTGTATGTTTTTGTTTTTTAATAAAGACATGAAGATATATTACACACTGGCTCTGGTCCTTTCAAACACATGCACACATGCTTACCTTTATCTATAAAAATAATTCAATGTGCAAAACATTCTTTAAACATATTTCATAAAAGTACGTTTGGGGATGATATATGTATACAAAATATTTTTCGCAGATAGTTTAACTGACACTTTTGATACATTCTAACCACATTTTAAGATAAATTCTGCATCCAAATGAAAGCGTATCAGATGCCATACTGACTTAACAAAAACAGAACAGTCGTACAGCCACATCTGGAAACAAGCGGTCTAGTTAAAATAGTTCAATCAAACCAGTCAATATTTAAGCCCTTTGCATAAATAAGTTGCTATTAGGTTTGATATTAGATTACCTATTTGCGTGGAACTATCTCCTACAATTAAGAAACTCTATCATTAAAGAGCTATTCTAACATCTGTGAAGAAATACACATAAACAAAAGATTATGATTTATCATGGCACTTAATATGGCAAAATGTATGAAATATAGATGTGGGCATACACAGAAAATCAGCTGTGTATGCGCACCTGGAATACTACTCGACTGCTGCATTTGAAATGTTTGCTAAAGTCAAGAATAGAGTCAAACTGTGCCAGCTAAACATATATCAACAGAAGAACTCCCAGTGACAGAGGTAGAAACAGGACCAGACCCTGGCTGCAATCAAATCACTATTTTTCAGCTGAGACATGGTTAGTATTCCTATGAACAATTTCAGCTCTTTGTAAACACAAGGCAACCGAACTTCATCCACAACCACGAAAGTTTAATCTCAGTTAAGGAAGAAGCATGGGTGGTGACAGTGCTAACAGCACACTAAGAATTACCAGAATACCCAATTTGTTATCACCAGTTAAACCACTGTAACCTGACTGCCTATTCTCCAATGTTCTCATTTGGAAACTCTGCATTAAAACCTTGATAAACAGTAAAGTCTAGTGGGAGTATTATCAAATAGGTAGCTTAATAAATCAGTAGTTTATCCTGTCTTTGTTAGACAGTATAATCCTTTGCCCAGTACTGTATACATGTGTTCGTAAGGTGGTTGGCCATTTAAGTCCTGTCAGCAACTGGGACCTCTAGATCCTACCATTATATGAATGCTCATAATCTGTTTATTTAGAAAATTATTATTTTTGTTGTGAAAAGTCACTTCACATCAGCAGAGCTGTTATTTAAAACAAAAAACAGCAGTAAGTGATGCTATATGATAAATATGGGGACAGAGAAATTGGAACACACGTCCAGCAAATACAGTAGCAGGCTCAATGCCACTCTGCATGAAGAGAAGAGTTAAAGTACAGTCTCGAAGGAGAAGGTGTTAAGGTCTAAATGAAATGTTGATGACTACAACAGCTGGAAAAGATGCATTAACAGACTAAAAATGCCTTATCACACAAACCTTAATAGTTTTTAAAAACCCTTACAAAATCCGTATTATTGCAAGGGCAGGGAGGGGAGAAAGGCAGAAAGTAAGATTACCATCACCCTTCATTTCTCAAAATTTTGGTTTTAAACCAGAAAAACCGCAAAGGAAAAATATAAATTGAACTAAAGTACCATTAAAAAAAAGCTAATTTCAAACTGAAAATTCACCCACAGCATTCATGTGTTGTACAAGTATCACACAGCCTCAGACAGTTTCACCAAATTTCAATCCAGAGAAAGTGCTTACGGTAGAGCTCAAAACATCTGAAAATATGGCTGTTAGGTTGCGTTATGGCTGTGTTTTCAAAGATACACTGTTATGAATGTCAGCAGCATTGTAACAATTTGGACAAGATACTTCAGTGCTGAAGCTGCAATGTTTGTCTTAGCACAGGCATAGATTTCTCGCAACACTTCTGATAGAAATTTGAGGGATACACTCATTACATACAGCTTTATAGCTCAATTGCAAAGAATAATTTCTTTACTGGGAGCCAAGTTAAGGAATTATAAACAGAGTCTCGAAACCTGGCATTTTTCCCAAGACAAGTCCAATTACTGGAGCAAGACAACAAAATATTTAAATGCCTGCCGGTTTTTGTACTGTGGTTTTGAAATATGTGAAGTGATAACATGACAGCAGTTTAAATGTTTCTCCTCTTCTCCCTCCTGTCCCCTCCCTGATTCTCCTTTTAAATTTTTACAGAAGGGAGATTTCTTCAGATTGAGTTTTGCCACTGATTTAAGGTCGTATGATGGGAAATTGCTATGAGGAAAGAATCATGCTCTTGTATGCGTGTGCTGCAGAAGGCTTACGCATGCCAAATATATTTTATACTCCAAGAACTCCTGTAAATCACTAACTTTTTTAGCACGTGAGATTGAAGGGAAGTGTCGGTACCCATCTCCTTCAACAGTCCTGAACCACTTTCTTCCTCAAAAGAGAGACATAACGTTCAAAGTATTTTTTTTCCTTACCCACTCTCGGCGTCTCCACTTAAGAACCCCGCGACAGCACCAGGAAGCTCAGACTTGACAATTAAAAGATAAGATGACATAGCTGCAAACACAAGCAGAACAGATTTAGGAGTGGGATACTGGCATCTCTTGTTGTAACAACTAGCATGGCTTAACCGGAGCGGTTATGAAGGGAACATCGCAGCTATTTAATAGACATCATGGCACCAGAGACAGAATTGTTTTGGTTTTTTTTTTTCCATATACTTCCTTTAAAAATAGCTGCAAATTCATAAGTATTATACTGATGTTAGCTAATGCCTGCAAAGAGATTGTTATAACGAGTCTTGAAAGAAGGAAAACATAATACAGAGGACTAAAAGGCAAAACAATACAAAAAATAGGCCTGACCTATTACCTGGGAATATGGATGTGCAAGCTAGAGACAGACTACGCGGCTGCAGCACTTCTCCCCCCTCTTCCCTCCCCTTTCTAAGATTACTGGTAATGACAACGAGACTAAATGATAAGATTTGTTTCCATCAAAATAATAGGTTTGATTTTTATTTAAAGACTCAGTTTTTATTGTTATTTAACTGCTGTTGCACTAAATAAAAATATGACAAATTTAAACACATGAAAAAGACTTCAGAAGTTCTTTTTATTCTCCCAGGTACGGCCCTCAGAAGGTAACAGGTATATCAGTGACAGACCTCCGCTTCTCATGATAAACCCACCACCAAGAAAATTCCAACAACAAAAATAAGCGCAAAACTACATGGGAACCACGAACCAGAAGATAAATTCTATCAGTTCTCTTACAGGAGTGATGACATGAAATGAAGCATTTATAACTCCATTCAGGAAAAAGCAATGATGCATACAAATAAATCCAAAAGCTACTTTCACTGTATTATTTTTCTCCTTTACCCTATAAAAGGATCAAAGGCATAAGAGTTGGTTTTTTTTTTAATTACAACTCATATTAACCTGATACCTTCACATACTGTTCATGTCTTTTTTTTTTTCTTTACATAAACAGCAAATATTTATGTACGATTTAAAGACCAGTGGAGAATTACTCTAAACATCAAGCTTTACAACAGCTTCAACGAATACCAAAGTCTACATGAAACTATATTTCCATCCTTTAGAAGCAAATAATTTTAGTAATATCCCTACAAAAGTTCAGTTACATTTAAAGCTTGAAGAAAATTCATGTGTTGCATGCAAATTTTACTTTATTCATCTGTATTTACTAATTCTTTAGACTTTTACTGTTCTATATTTACTAATTCTTTAAAAGAACAGCAAAAAACATTCATAAGGTAGGGCAGTAAACTTCCACAAGCTGGTTTGAAGAGTAATTTTTTTTTTTTTTTTTAATGGAACATTTTGAGCCTTTAAAAATGTGTGGACTCAGACACTGCAGTACTACTGCACTTAATGTTAAATTTTGAAGAAAGGGAATGTGGTCTCTATAAAGAAAGTGAATTGTTTTAATACAAAGTGACACCTACCTACAGCAAGGTTAAATTAAAAACATTTGTTAGGTCACTAAATAAGGAAATATTCACTTCTTTATAATTAAAAGCTCCAATTTTTCCAATCTTAAACTATATTTCCCTGTTCATATGTAGCTGTTGCTCATGCCTGGCAAGATATGTATTGGGTGCCCTGATTTTACTCTATTTGCATACAGGGGAAGGTACATTCACTCATACATATCCTTACAGCACGCATATTTCTAGATAAACAGAATTTAAATAAAAAAATTAATACAATTTCTCACACTAAGCTATGGATGAATGCAAAGGCCAATTAAAGAATGAGAGAAAAAAGTGGAAAATTCCACTATAGTATAATTCAACTTTATTCATCTGTTAGCCTCCTTACTTGCATTATGCAATTCTCTGTACACATGCAGTTCAGAATTTTCATATATTTATGTCATTCAGAAAGATTTTAAAATTATTCTTTTGCAGCCTCAGCTGCAGAAAGCTTCAAATTAATTTCAAGATCAGATTTCCTCCTAATATGCAATCTGTCACTCCTCTCTAGCATTCCTACTAGCCTCTGGCTAATCATTTGATCACTTATCCTTTGTTGTGCGCTTACTCTTTGTTTTTAAGAGCGGAGTCCAATTTCACCGAATTCCACTCCTAAGGAGGGAACCAATTGTGCACCGAGAAACTTGCACATGCTAAACATTTGTATGCATCTTTCTTCCCTTCTCTGTGCATATGGGAAACAACCTCACATAGTACAATTTTTTTTTTCCAGTTTACATTCTCCCTTTTATTCTAGAAGATGAAGAAAATGAATAACAAATACAGTATTTTTCTTTATATCCTGATGCTTAGAAGAGGCGTGAATTTCTCACATAGACCTGTGCAGGACACTTGTGCTAAATTCATAGTTTAAGAAGTCAAACCCAGCTTCTTTTTTTCAATTTACAAATGCAGTTGTACTTCTCCTCACAAACAACAGCTCCCTGCAGTTTTACTTAGCGTGGAAGAAGCAAGAGACATTACCCATTGCAGGACTCTGCAAAATATTACAGAGTGAGTGAAGAATGTCGTTTGTTTTTTTAAAGTAGAAACCAAAATAGTGAAGTGTCTTGAAAATGGACACAAGAATCAAAAAGATTATTATCTCAAGTAGAAATAAGCGCACACAGTATGACAGAGAGCACGTCTGTGGCTCCAAATAAGAAGTTTCATAGAGCTTCCTTGATGCCTGGCGTGACCAAAGGCATGCCAAGTTATACTGTAAAAACTGTCAGCTATCCTTAGAGGTCTTAGTGCATGACGGAAGGAAGAGCTTACACAGTCACAAGGCTAAACCGTGACACAAGTGAACATAACAAAAAGTATACCTTGTGCCTTCATTTATACATTTGTGAAATATTAGCTTTCTCCATCATTTGGAAAATAATTTTAACATTTTAATGTCTAACTTTTAAAGCACCTTTTATAACATACAAAAGTTACATTAATGGCTGGTCATTTAGCTTTAGATGTCAAGCATTCAAAAAAATTAGCTGATGTCAAAAGTAACGCTCCTTTTACAGCCAGAGTTCACTCCCCTTATGTGCATCTCGTACGAGAAAGCAGGGAAGCATCATCTAGCAAGACACAGTAGGTAAGACATTAGAGCTCACTGCTCATCCCAGTCCCATTGCTTAAATACAAGAAGAATAATGCTTTCTTCATGCTGTCTTCTGCGATGAGTCACCTATCTTTAGCACAGAACGAGACAGGTTTCTTGCAGAACAAATGACATAGAATGACATAATTTGAAGCTTTAGCAATATGCATATGCAGCAAGTGCTGAACTACAACTACATGAGCAACTTTAATAAGGGAATTTCCTAATTTTTAAGTCCTGACCTTGCTTATTTAATGTTATTTTAAAATAAGTTTCAGTAAGTACTAAGAACTGCTTGATGAAGAACTACGCAGATCTGAACTTAATAGCCCTAGTCCCAGAAATGCCATAAAACAGTATTCAGCAGAAATCAAAACAATGTTATTACTTAATTATTCAATAGGCTCACCACTGTCTTGAAAGCAGCAAGGAATTACATTCTTAAAACACAGACCACTTTACCATGTTCTGAAAAGTTGATATTGGCTGTTTGACAGAAAAAAAAAAAGTTTCATAAATGATAAAATGGAGGACTGGTATTATACTTTCATTATTACATTTTAACCTGTTATGACACCACCAGATATGACTCATTATAAATATACATCTATTATTCAGAATGTCCCTGTTGTGCTATAATATTATTTGACACTGACCATATGCAACCATATTTGAAAAACTATTAGTTGCTAGAGAAAAGAGAAGCCAAGGTTATGTTTTTAAAATAGCCCCCAAAACACTATCTTTTGAGGTAGCCCAGTCTTAAATCAAATACATGACTGGCTTCTTGGTTACAAGAGCAAGAAGTGTAGATTTTCCTTAATATCCTACACAAAAAAGAGCAGTTGCTAAAGTCCACAGCAATGATGCAAGAGAACATATGTTTATACATGAATTAAACATATACAATTTATTCTTTCCTTAGAAAATGGCTGGTCATAAATCCCTTCAAATCATTTCATCAAAGGGATTGAATCTGGTTGTTCTGGTCAGTTTTTCCTGATCTACAACTTAATATTGATCTAATGTGATCAGCTAAAGATGCCTTGCATTATCAAGCAGTGTGCAAAAGTGGAATCAAGCTGCCCTCCAAGCCCCACATAGGAGAAGGTGGGGGGCAGGCGGGAAAAAGAGGCTGTATGAATCCAACTACATTGGCTCTTCAACTTCTACTTGAAGAAGAGGGATGCTGACTTGGGAGTTGGGACAAGCAGACAGTCTCGTCTTGGTGCGTGGCTGTGGGGTATACCAGATAAGAAAGAAAAATTCCTCATAAATATCTACGGATAATTGAGACAAATGAAAATATTTACAACTCTTATCCTCAATAGAAGAATCCAGTCAATAAGATCCCCATTTTCCCCAAAACACTGAAAAGATTAGATGCTAAAAGATAGAAATAGTACTAGAATAAACACTACTGATACCTGCACGCTCCAGCTGAATTGAAATGAAACTTTCATAGCAACTTAAGTGACAAATCCATTTGGGCTTATGTCTCTCTGTTGGTATGGAGGTAGTTTAAACTTGAATCTGTCCTGATCCAAGGAATGTGACAAAGTGAAAAACAAAAGCAGGGAAGGATTTCAAAAATGAAAGTAAAACTAGGGAGTGGAATATTGGATTTTTGGCAAGCTCATTTCTTCTGCCAAGAAATTAGACTGGAATAGAAAGATGGGAAGCATTTTAGTATCTCATCTAGCTCCTAGTAAGTAATTCAAAACTGCAAAAACATCAGGAATGATGCATGGATGCCACTGAAAACCATCAACTATTTTGGCCCTCACATCGTACGCCCTTAAGAGCCATGTTCATTTGTTTTCATTTTGTAATGAATCCACCACACACAATTTTAAGGACTCCCTCAATCACTTGAGGTATTGGTTTTATATTTCCTCTTACCAGAAGCTTAAAAATTGACAAGATTTGAGGTCTTTCTTTTACACATGCAGACTGGAGTGTGTGAGGAGATGTAATGCATGTTCAGATGGGGAAGTTAGGACAATATAAATAGGTTGTCAACTTCTTGGCTATTTTTCACTTAATAGACACTCATCCTGATGAATTTCCTCTCCCTTTCTTTCCCCTCCCTTTTAAGTTTAGCTTTTACCTGAATTATTCTGGAACTTATCTATGTTAAGCTAAAAAAAAGCCCAAAACAAACAAAAAAACAATTCTTATTCCACAGGGGACACACAGGTAGCAGATTTATTTTAGTAAAACTTCATTAGTATAATTGTATTTGCACAAGTTATGCCAGTATTATTGAAATGTTACCCACATAGCTCTTAATATACTCTATTCTGAAGAATATCTGTAGGGTGTTTTTTTTATTTTTTAAAGCAGGCTTAATATTCTTTACAGTATCAAACCTTTCCAAAAACCATTCATTGCAGTACAAAAACACAACATCATTGGTCATCAGTTGTTAAATTAGCATGGGAGCTGACAAACCTGCCCTTAATTGAGGCAGCTCTGCACTGGAAATCCTCACTTTAAAACAGTAAGGATAATTAGGCTTTCAGGTCAAAAGCAAACTGCATTATGAAAACAAACATTCAAGTTTGCTTGAAAACAGGATTAGACTTTCTGTACTTAGTGGAAGCTCAGTAATTTCTTAAGGGATTAAGCATACAGTTATCAGCATATAAAGTACAATGTTTTATTCTTCCATGATCTGCACCATTCATTTATTTCCAAAGTTTGTAGAGTACTGCGTTGTGATTAGAGACAGGTATTCCCCTCTCCATTCTCTCAAAATACATGCTACGTTCAAATTTGAGACAAGCTTTGCAAATACTTTTTGAAGTATTCAATATTCAGAATTAAGTAGAGAACTCTGAAGACAATTTAAAGAGTCATTTGCAAAGTAAAAATGCCTAATTAAATAGATAATAGAAAAGGTATTTGCTAAGGCATAAGAAAAAGAAAAAAAAATATATATATATATATAAAAGGAGCTTGTTTGTACATACACAGCATCTGTGAGTGCAGACACACAGAGAGCAGACATATACCCACGTACCCAGATTTGGAGATTACAGATGTCGTTATGAAGCTCATAAAAAATAAATAAATAATAGTAATAAAGAAAAGAAACCCGAAGGTTAGAAGCCGGCCCGGCCCCGGCAGGGCCAGGGGCGCCCGGCGCGGCCACCAGGTGGCGCTGCGAGCGCACGGCTGCGCCCGCTCCGCTCCGCCCCGCTCCCCCCCGCCCGCCCCCGCAACACAGAGATATAAATATATATAAATGTACTTATGAATTAAATATACACACACACAAACACACATATATGCACATATATAATATTTCCAGTGGTTACACTTCTTGATTTACTTTGGAAAACGTGCCAAATGTGAACTACCAGAATAGAAGAAGAAGAAAAAAAAAAGCGATAAAATGCCGCTGAAGAGAACTGAATCTCCTCTCACAGCTCATTCAAGAACATCTATTCGCTCCCCACAGCATTCGGGCCGCCTCGATAGCTTGAGCATAAAACTGTTCGAGGCATACAGAACAACCCCTCCCTCTCTTACAGCTGCAAAGAAGAAAGTTTTGTACCCTTCCGAGCACATGTTAATTGAGGAATACCGAAACAAAATCTGGGAGCAACAGTTACAGAAATTATACATAATTTAACTGTATTGGTATTAGAAAGTTCACAGTTCTTTGTAAAATAAAGATATTACTTTGATAGATATCTGGCAAGCTTAGTGAGGCTGCAGAGAGACTGCGCCGGTCTTTCGGACACAAGCCAAGACAGGCAAGTTGCTCCTGGGATATCTAACAAGGGAATTCCTGTGTGTATCCCAGCCTGCTTGAAAAAAAACTGCAAAAGAGAAAGACTACTGCAAGAACTCCTTGCAGAGACCACCTATGCTATACAGCTGTACCGCATGTTCTACCTTTGCACTTAATCCCACTGCTAATAAATTTTAAATAATTAAATTCATGTTCTCAGCAGTTTCAATTCATCTTTCTGTACATTAAAACTACCAGGCCCTCTGTGGCCAGTCCTATCTCCCTCCAGCCATGACCTTCAGCTAAGACCAGTCTCCAGCCTGGAGAAGTATGCTGTAAAACTCTCCACATACTTCCTGCTAGACCTCAAAGCTGAAGATTTGTTAGTGTTGGCACTAGATTGTGAGCTGCTCTTGTGCAATACTTTATTGTGTTTGTCTCCATTTTCCACAAGCCTTGCTAAAATAATTCTTTCTCCAACTTTGTTACATATGTTTTGAGATTCCTACCGACTCTCAGATACACTGGTGCAGATCACCCTCATTTTCAGTCAGATGAGCAGAGAGGACAATTCCAGGAGGAGAAATTCTCGGCTTCTTTCCCCTCCTTCGGAAAGTATCCGCAACCCTTGCAGAACTTCCCTGACTGCGGGAGGGGGAAGGGCTACAAGAGGCAGAGCCATGGCTTGGCCCACGGTGCCTCATCCATCACTTCCTAGAAGCACAACGCTATCCAAACAATAGCGGGGACTCTGTCCAATTCGAGTTGCTCCTGGGAAGGATTACATAAAAGAGCGCGTAGAGCCATGTAACTCTGTTTTTCATGGCAGCCTCCCCTGCTCCTTCTATGCCTGCAGACACACAACTTCACCAAGGGCCCTCTCCAATTTTAGGAGGCACGTGAGAAGATCAGAAATCCTTCGAGATCATCTTCTGCATGGCAGGCAAGAAACGGATGCTTGCAAGGTTATCCCGCTTATGGACCTGGGGTGAAAGGAAAGGGATGGCAGGAGCGGACGAACAAAATTGTGGTCTGGTACCACCCACTTGGGGAGTTTCCCTTTTGGTGTCCAATTTGCAACCCCATAGTCACACTAACCAACTCTTACAAGAGAAAGGCAGTTCACATAACCAATTACTAAATAACTACCTACTAGCTGTTTAAAGGGCTGCTGGATCGGGCCTAAATACTGACAAGTAGAACATTTAATTTTGGCCATCCCATTCAACCTCTTGATTTAACACACACCTATATTGCAAGAACAAATACATACTGACACAAGGAAAGCTAGGTATACATTTTCATAGCTTCATTTTCAATATTTAATCACTCTACAGAATTTGTACAAATTTGTAGCTTAGAATCTTTAAATCATAGTATTTTTAGATGACCTTAATTTGCATTAATTTTGCAATATCTAAATATATTATCTTGATGTAAATTCAGTTAACCCATGATATTTAAATGGATTTTGGTACTTGATTGGTGTTATTTGGTTGAACATAACACAGTCTTCCAACAGAAAATTAAAAATCTGCATGGAAGTTGAGTAATCATGTCAGAGATACAGATTAAAATTCCAARCAATGTACTCAGGATGTGATTTTCTCAAAAAACTCTTAAGCCTCATTTATAAAGAACAGAGGTATTTTAAGACTCATTCCAAATTCCACGAACTAGCCCTTTCCTGTAGCTGTACAGAAATCAAAGTTTTTTTTCTTTGGGTATCCTTCTCTTAGTAAAATCAACTCCCCTATCTACACAAATCAGTCAGTGTTGTTAATTAGGGTGTCAAACTCAAATTTGCACTTTAATTTTTTTCTTTTTAAAAAACAAAGATGACAAATTATGATAGAAATGAAAGCATAATTATATTAAAAATTATTACAAAAAGCTCCCTCCACCAGAAATGAATGTAAATCACTTCCGTACTTTAATTATTTTTAGAAATGATTCAAACTAGACTTTAAAAAAGCCTTGACTAGATGCTAATAGTGACAACAACTCTAGTAAAGCTGCTTATTTTAATCACAAACCATCATTCATTATCCCATCCTCTTCAATCACTTTTGAAATAAGACACCATATGATGCAATGTACCCAGGTCCGATGATGGAGGAGGTAACAGAAAACAATTTTATTTTTAGCTTTACTTTGAAATTAAAGACGTTGACAAGGTCTGGAAGTCTGCCCAACAGGAACAGCACTGCTGGTTCCTTCAAACGGACTTGAAAACAAAAAGAGGGGAACATCTAAGCGCGCTAAAGAGAAAGGGCAGAACCAGTTTTACACCTAATTCCAGCATGGCTTCCATTCATGACAAAATTTCACCTTTCCCATTTAAAATCCATAGGAAGAGCCAGAAAGACAAGAAAGTTCCCTTTGTTCTACACATTTCTTCAAGAGTCAAGGCTGGATGAGAGATGAAGAGAGGGCTCTTGATCCCTCCTGTTTTAAGAGCCTGTTAGATTGCAGTAAAGTCATCTTCATGGATGGCTCCTGCCACAATGCTGCTCCTCAGCAGCATTGGATTGCAGCATCACAGCACTCTGCCAAAGTGCAAAAGGCAGTTGTTAAGGAGAAACAACACAGCTGGGAGCTCTGTTCCCAAGAAATCTAAATACTAAACAGAAGCCGTGACAGTTCCTTGCAATGATAGCACAATACATCTTCTGTACGGAGGAAGGTGCCAAGAAGGCTGCACTTGCAACTCCTGTTTTCACAGATCACCCCGCCTGACAGCGTAGGGCTTGTTTTGGTTTAGCAGCACCAACTGGTTCAGAGAAGAGTCTTATTTCTCTTTTCAATGCATTTGAAACTGAGTGATCTTTGTAAACAAACGAATGTACAAGGTCTATGAAACACTACTGTTCTCTTACATGAAAGATATTGACATTGGAATGAGAAGAACCAAAACTGAAAGATTTGAAAGCTTCCATCAAAATAAGGGCACCTAAAAATATTTGAAAGAAAAGTTTCAACTTGCAAAAACGACTTCTTGAATTAACTACCTGAACGGAAAACCACTGGTTGGCAAAGCAGGCCCAGGTTGCTGGCAGAGAAGTACACTGCATAAGACGGAATAAGCAGTTTGATAATATCCAGCATGCAATAGTTTGGGCCTCTAGAATTACTGAGATGAATTTTATTCAAAATGACACACAGGGAAGGTTATGAACTGCTATGGGGAAGAAATGAGAGTCCTATTTCCTTCGACCACAGAATCTTGTATAGGATCCCAGAGTCTCAAAAACCTGTACTGTGYATCCCTTCCTTGTCTAGCACTGTTTATTTAGAGGTTCCCTCAAACGGGAAAGGAAATTAAAAAATTTGTTCATTCCTACAGAACATCCTCTAAAACCTGTATGAATAAATAATCCTTAACCTTGGAATTAATATGCTCACTCCTGCCTGAAATTAACATTCAGGTTTTTATAGTCATTTAAATTAAGCAGTCTTTATTACTGGAGCTTTAATACGTGGCAGGATACTAGTTTTATCAAAAAAGCAGTTACTTGAGCTAGTTCTACGTCCATATATAGTGACAAACAGCAAGAATCATCGAATTGCCTGGACTTTATAGTCTAAATTCTAAAGCAGAGAACAGCAGAACTGGAATGCTGTTCACTGTCATTGTCAATGAACGTACATATCTTCACCTTTCTTTTTTCTTTCCCTCTCCTCTCCCTCTCCTCATCTAAAAGAAAGAATCCAAAACATTTAAAGGAAGTAGCCAAAGAAACTAAAAATCGTTCTGTTAAATGCTGTCTTCTTTTTGACACTCCTATATTTCTAAGGGGACTGCTACTCAATACATGACAAGTATGGGAACATATCTGAATAGGAATTTAAATACTTAAGTGATTATTTTAATGCAAAGACAGCTAGTATTATTTTACTATGTTGCGCACCAAGGAAAACAAAACAATATAACTGGACAGTCCAACATATGACAACATAGATCATTGGTCCGCACAATGAAAGTCAACAAACCAAACAAAAACTCCACAAAAACAATAAGGTATTTAACTAAGAAAAAGGGGAAACTACCATTTATATAGCACAGTCAGAATTTCACGGCTAAGTAGACATGCAGTTGTTACACAACACTAAAACGCACACGCAAGTTCCAAAGGGAAAAAAACAAAACATAGGGCATGATAAAATGTATCTACTAGATGTACACATACAGAAAAGCAGGAAGGAAACAGAACAGCGGAGATTATGCTTCCTCAGCCCCTTCCAATTAGCAATGCCAGCTAAAATATGGATGTGCTCCACATCACCTGATGCAGCACCAGGCATACAACCCACCCTCACACAGGTCTCCCATCTACCTCATGACTGTAGCACTTCAGCTGAGCACAGTCACATAAGCCTGTGTTAAATTCCCTGTCCTTTTAATCAAGTCTTAAGAACACTGTCATTTAGTTATCGCCTCTGGTGTTTGCAGAGTTTTGCAGACTGTGGAGATTGTACTCAGCTCAGAGTTAAAATTGAGTTAGTGAAGTTTCTTACCTCCAATATTCTGGATAATTATTGTAGTTGCAACAAGAACCTATAAAAGAATTAATTTCTTTAGAAAGGGTAAGGATAACTAAAATCGTATGTCTATAGCAGTCATAAAACACACATGTATCTTCTTAAACAGACCAGATGCAGAAGTGATAACTGGTATTGAAAGGAAGGGCRTCTTCTATTTAATGTACACAGGGAAAATAATGCAATGCAATCTAAAATGAATATAAAACCAAAAAGTCTCCCTCAAAATACTGCCTTTTCATTCTGAGATGACAGACAAGAGTAGCCACACCGTGAAGCCTGTTCTGCAAAAGACTAGGTTTTAAATCATTGAAAACATGTAAGTGCATTCTAATTGATGCCAGGCGAGTACAAATGAAAACAATCATTCACCTTGGAAGAAGCAATCAGACAGCAGAGATTTGCACAAGGTATTTCCTCACTCCAAAAAAACTGAGTATTTTTAACTATCATGAATGCTATTACTCTTCTAAGCTTATATGCTAGCTAGACAATTTTTTTTTGTTAGTATTTGTAATTGTTCAAAGTAGACTGACACGGAAGTAGAAATGATCACAGGCCACTGAATGTTTGTCTGAATCCAAAGAATTGTTGACTTTCAACTAAAGAACCCTTACAAGTCAAGGGTCTAACGTATTCCCTCTGTTTTATTTTCTGTTCATCATCTAGAATAGCAGTTACTCTTTTTACTCTCTATTCTCCTTTCTCTAGCAGGACCCTCCTACATGCACGCTACAATAAGCCACCTTGGTAAAAAATTAAGCTATAGTTAGGAGGAGAAAAATAAACATACACTTTCAAATAAAATCTGAAAGTACAGTTGCCAATTTTTCAATTGGTCAACTAGAAAATAACTGTTAAACCATTAAGACAATATCAGATTGAAATGAATTAAAAGTCAGCTCAAAGTCACAAGTTTTTTTTTTCCCGCCCCCCCCACAAGGGAAAGAAAAAAAAAAGCTATCTTGTCATTTGCCATAGATGGAAACAATTGCTTCACGCCTTCGGAAAAGGAGAACCACTGGTCTTCTAACAGCAGAAGAGGTCCATTTTCATAATTCACAGAATTATTTTTGACATGAAATGAGCATAAGGTTGAATAACTACTCTACTTCAAGAGAGATCCCTAGCAGTTTACTGTCAACCTAGGATGCCAGTTTGAGCAAGATCCTACAGGGGTCTGTTGTATTATTAGCAAATGACTTGGATGAGAAGAGTATTACTTAAACCAAAAAAAAAAAAAAATCAGTGGCTGACAAAGCTGAAGAGGGTTCAAGGCCAAGATTAGAACTGCAAACGACTGCAATAAACTAGGAAGTCCAAAAATCAAACACGGTCAGTTAAAAGCAATGCATTCCAGAAGTAGAAAACACATGTATGACTACAGTTATTAGATTACATATAGAGAAAATCATCTGAGATAACAATCAGTAGCATGAAGCAGCCACAGAAATGGCAAATCTTGTTTTGGGATGTAGTAACAGGCATGTTCCATTTAAAATATAGGTAATAACTCTATTTGTTGGCACTTGCAAGTCCTCAGACAGCATACTGTATTCAATTTTGCAGGCAAGTTTTAAGAAAGATTACAAACATCAAGGACGCTTCAAAAGACAAACATAAGTGGTCTAAAGAACATGAGCTCATCAGGAAAGCTTGGTGAATTTGGTTTACTATTTAATCAAAATAACAGATTCCCAAACATATATATTCCAGTGATTGCTGCCCTCCATACACACCGAAAACAGAAGACCAGACTGATTTTTAGCACAGATGATTTAAATTAAATACTATGAAAAAGTATACTAGGAAGAATAAATAATTACCGATGTTGAATACATAGTGAAATTGTGAAATCTCCTTCACTGAAGCTTTTAAATAACAGATTAGACAAACATCTGCCAAGAATGGTTTATGTATGTTTAGTCCTGCTTCAGAGCAGAGGCAGTCTAGGGTCACTTTGTAATACCTCTTTAAGCTCTAGATTTCTATGATTTGTGTCTCTAATGGCTTGTGGTTAATGTGTACAGAAGACCTACTCTAAAAAGTAATTTTATTTCATACTCTGCTAATATGAAGATTTATTAACTCTTGAGGTTGATCACATCTTAACTTTGATCAATAAATATTGATCCTCACAGACTACACTCATTATCTGCTTATTAATGCTAATGGAAGTCTTATATACACCTAATTGCTCAGATTTAATTCCCCACTTACATTAACAGAAAAGAATCAGACTAGTCCGTTAAGCAGAACTCGAGAAAAAAATTAACAGTAAGCCATTAAAATTGCACTTCTACACGGTAAAACCTGCTTTTAAAATCATTTAACTTAAAACACAGAGTGTATTAGTCGTAATATCAAACGTGTAACATTCTCTATCACTATTAGTAGTCTCTATGTACCTTGTATTACACTATTAGGAAACATAGATTCAACATAGATTCAGTGCACAACTCGTATGTTGTATGTTGTATGTTGATTACTCCTATACCAAAAAAGTTCATGATTTCCTTTCAATGAAACGTTCACCCAATTTTTTATTAAATCAACGTGCCTTAAACGTAATCCTATTTATTCACGTTGTAGAAACTAGATGAAAGGTAAACACTTATCTTAGATCTCTATTAAGTGCTAAAACACCAAAAGTGAATCACTTAAGTGTCTCTTAACAGTTTACAGAAGTGATACAATGGGACTGTAACAAATCTGAAAGGGATTGCTGAGCTGACTTGACAGTAATTCCAAACAGCATACAGTCCTAAACGCAGTTAAAGAAATGAACACACTGACAATGAAGCACTCTCGCATTTAACTAAGTCTATTTTACGGTTACCTAAAGTTTCGACTTCTACAGACCAAATGCATTAACTGAAAAGCAGCAGCAAACTGTTTTCAGGAAGTCATGGATTTTTTATTTTATTAGAGCTTTGCAAATATTTTGTTTGTATATCTTTAGTATGCAAGAAACATACTACACTTCTGGTAAACAGCTAAGACCAAGAAGAAAAATATACAGGTAAAAACAAAATGCTTACCTTCCCAGGTGATCCAAATGCAAAGAGGCCAAGGTCTTCATAAGAAGTAACAGCTGTTAGTTAGAAAAAAAAAAAGCTAAAATATTTGAAGCTTCACATTCCCTTAAAATCTCTAGTTTTACCTTTTTTTAATGCAAACAACTCAGGAGAGAATTAAAAATATATTTTATAACATTTTCCATTTATGAGATAGTTTTGATATGCACCTGTACTCCTGCTACAAAATACAGCTATGTATGCTCAATTATCCACAGATTCTCCAGAAATTCAAATTACTATAATATTAAAAATGAAAGTATTAAAAAAAAAAAAAAACCCACACCACTTTGATGGAAAATTGCCTTCTCCCAGAGATTTTTTCAAATAATACTATAGATGAACAATTTCAGAATTAGCCTCACCAATTAAGTGAAAACTATTCCCATATTTTGTTAAAAGTGTACACTTTTAAAAAAAAAAAATGAAGAAAACAATATATTCATCTTTCTATGAATATAAACTTCAATCCAACCTTGCCAGGTTTTAAAAAACTCAACACTACTAATTTCCAGGAGAACTGAAGGTAAGCACCTTCCTTGGCTGAGATCTGTTTTTATATATATTTATACATATTTTATATATATATATATATATATATATATATATATATATATATAAAAGGGGGGGGAAGAAGAAAAAACACCCCAAAACAAAACAAAACTGCACCTGACTTACATAACCACATTAAAATAGTCTGTGGTTTCCCATACGCTTTTGTTGAGCTTTAGCTGAAGCTCACTTCTAATATTGCTGGTAACTCAAAACAATCCCTTCTCAGAAAGGGAAGTCATTAAAGTCTTGCAATGGTGCTCTCTGCTTTGTTATTAGAAGCTCAAGGGATATCAAAAAGATGAAAGTTTTCTGAGAAATATCACTCCCTTTCTCAGTCTATATTAAAATGCTCCACAGTTGTGAATACCTCAGAGGGTAAAATTAATCTCAAAACCACGTAATTTTACCGTCATAACACTTGCTCTCCCGTCTTCACGTCTACTTAGTACATTACTGTTTCTACTCCCGTCACTTCTTAATTTAGGGCCCAGCCCTGCAATCTGAGCGGCTCAGGGCAGACCTTTACACCTGAGTGAAGTCCCGCTGAAGTAAATGAAACAAGACATGGGAGACACAGTCAATTCGCGTAGATCAGATGACAGGGCTGGAGCCTCAGACTGCCAAGCGCCCAAGCTCAGGCCATTTTATTTCACGGGAGTTCTGCACACAATCAGATCAATGTGCCAGAGAAATAGAAGAAAACTCCATTCATCTTCTCATACGACTTTGTCAAGGGCAGCGTTTCACATTCCTCTCTACCACCAACACCAATATGCCATGACAAAATAAATGAAATGACAAAATTAAACGGGCCAGAGTCAGCTTTCAGCATAAACATGGAATAATCTTACATCTGCTGTTACACTGATGCAAGTTATATACAGATATAATTAAAAAAGCAATATGTCTTACTGGATTTTACCGTGTACTTCTCTTAGAATTATGTTTATAAAGCAATCGATTATGAGAAAGACTGACTATTTTAGAAGGCCATCCTCAATAACATTTAAGACCAGTGAAACTTAGTGCATTTAGGGTAGTGCTGCTTTTACCACACGGGAACAATACACAACAAACATACCAGGAACTATCAATAAAAACAACAAAATTTTCACAGAATCCCAAAACAGCAATACGAAACCTTAGGAGTATATGTTCTGTGGTAACGCTACTTTTGTAATCAGTTCAGTCCGTGAACACTGAGGAAGCCTTAATACCTAATCACACCTATTTTTGTACTTTGCAAGATTATATAGAGCAAGATATTAAGCATGGTTGATATAGAGACAAACGTGTTCTGCCAGACTGGCTTGATTTCTACTGTGTTCTTAATGCTGAGTGGAAGTTACCTACTTAAATCCAAAGCAAAATCAACAAGTACAGCACTAGCAATACTCATAAAATAAAAAATAAAAAATAAATAAAGCCACATAACTTTGAAGTACTTCCCACTTAAAATCTCAGTTCCTGTACTCTACAGAATGAACTTAGCTTTTGTCAGTCCAAACCCTAAAACAAGATATGTAGTACTGAATTAACATCGGGAAAAAACACTGCGTGAACTAATCCAAATACAACTCCTGACACATTGCAGTTTTTATTTGCTAAGYCTTTTGATCGACACAAACCATTTGATTTTTGTCAAAGTTGCTCTACAGCTATATCATTAAAAAACTGAAAATACTTTTTTTTTTTTTAAGCACTACAACAAAGATATCTGCGCTTAATAAACCTTGGTCTCCAATTAAAACAGAATTATTATTAAAGCTTCTTTTTCATAAGTGTATTTTACAGGCCAGTTTTTTCCCAGGATTACTTTTTATGATTTGAATACTTGAATGAATAAATTTACAAACACKTCCAAAGGTTTTTTCCCCACCCTTTAAATTTTTTTAAATTCATTCTTCAACATTAAACAACTAAAATTTCTTTCCAATTCCTTACTGTGGATTAAGCTCATAGTATTGTTCACAACTGTATGTATATTCTATAAAGAAGAAAATTGTTTAATTATCTACTCTGGAAGGCATTTTACACAAGCAGTTAAACAGGTTTTATCTTGTAAATGCACAACAGGTCATATTTCTCACTTTTTAAGACTTAATGTCCCAAAGAAAAACCTGGAATGCTATCTAACACGGAATTATTTTAATAGTTTACAAGAGTTATAGCAAATATAATTTGACAGAGATCATTAAAAAAAAAAAACAAAACCACAGAAGGCCATAAATTTAAATCCAGCAGATACATCTAGACATAGCTCTAGTGCTAATATGATTCTGTCAACATTAGCTGATTACTAATTTTTAACTATAAGTGCTAGTTTCAGACAGGAGAAATAATTCATCCTGTTATTTCAGCGGTATTCCTTGCTTTTAAAGGTGTCCATTCAAAAATGCTTTCCTGAAGTGGAATGTCACCTTTGGACAATAATTGAGGAGTTAAACCATTTTTATATCTTAGGTCTTTAAGTTTGTAACATGGAAAATTTTCTTTCTTCAAAAAGCTTGTCTTCATAATTTTCCCTCTCCTTTGCCCTTTCCCCGGTAGTTCTTTTACAAGGAGTTAATCATTATTTTAACAGAAAACAACAAAATATCACCTAATCCCTACAGGATACAGTACTTTTAAGCCTCAGATGAGATACACAAAGATCATTTAAAAAATAAAAATAAAACCTCGAGCTCGCCCTTTTTTGCTTCTTCCATTTCTCTAGCTATTTATTTCAGGTCATGATTCCTTTCTAATAAGCAGAGCTCCAAGAGGAAAAAGAAATTACCAAAGACTAGTTCCAACTCATCAAGCAGCCAACAATATCATACATAAAAGTAACCCTACCTCTGAAGGTTTTTTTTTTTTAGCATGTATGAAGAAGATCATTCAACAGGTGAAGACAGGAGCAGCAGATCTGAGAAGAATCAGGAAGCAATCATCTGAGAGACCAAAGCTAGCTACAGAAAACAAAGCCAATAAGGAAAGAAACGGAAGCTTTCTCCCACCACCTTTGAAAAGAGAGGAAAAAAGGAGATGGAAACAATAATCAGGTGACTGAAAGAGATGGAGACTTCCTGCTATAGCATGATCTTTATATACTAGAAGGAACCAGCCAGTTGTTTCACTAACAATTTAAAGAAGCAAGAATTAAAACATTAGCAGCAGATTAGGTTTCATATTTTAGAATCTACTTTTTGAACATTCCCAAAGCAGTGTAATTTCAAACTAAGGACTGCAATAGGACTTCTCATCCAATATCAAAAATGCTGCAAGGAAATGCATCTGTAAAGTGCCATGGGAATTACAATAAGCCAATATGACTACCAAAATCGAAAGGCATCCATTTCACATATTGAACAAATATGTATCACAAGCAGAATACAAGTCTGCTGTTTTATTGCGCTTAATCCTTTGCTGAAAGCAGCAGTAAGACTACCTATGCAGATAAGTACACACTAAAGCAGTGGGGTCCAACTAGCACTAAAATAGTTTTTGCTAAGGAAATACAGGATCTTCCATCTTGAAAAAATGAGAGGCACTTTGAGAAAAATAAAAGTAGAAACCTAGAAACCAGTGAGTTTGGCATTTACTTTTCATAAGGAGTTTCAAAAACATATTTTTATGTCAAATAACATTCATGAAAAATTTGAAATATTCCAACATTAGTGAATTAGATTTAGCAATTTGTTAAGGTGCTATTAATTGTAATAATTGTACTGGGTCATGTCTTTGTGATACAGGTGAAGAAATATTCTACAGATCACTCTTAGATAAATCCTTTTCACTTACCAGTCTGAGTGCACATACTGAGCAGGAGAAATACAGAGTAAGAAGCAAGGCTGGCAACAATCAGCAGCAAGATACTAAAAATACAAGATTTAAGTCATTTTTAAAGTATGATGCACTTCTGTCTTTAAGAATGATTATTTTGCAAGAAATAAGTTATCACAAGACAAGATTTCCTCATTTTATGGCTCATATCTGCTGACTATGGTTCATACGGTCCCTGACCCTCCTGACACTTGCTAAGTTCCAACACTTATGTTCTTATTTGCAGCAGAGTGTATCACGTACTATGTGGGGCAAGGACCTGATATATGAACTACAAGGACATAAACATAGGAGTTCTTGTGTGTGTGTGTATACATATATACACATGCACATATAAATACTTGAAAATATGTATTACTTTTAATGAAGTGAACTTAATGCTTAGAAAATGGTTAGACTGACAGTTCTGCATACTTTGGTCCTCTTATCCACAGGTTGGTACGTACAACCAGCCAAAGTGCAAGCTGACCCACAGTTTTCGAACATGTAACCATCTTGTTCCAGAAAGCCCATTTCTAGAACTAAAGGACACAGATATTTACATTACAAAAGTGCTATCTGTTAGGAGCAATGGCCAGTAAATTGCCACCATGTGGCAACTGGAGGCAGCGTCTGGGCAGTACTTGCATTAGGCCAGATTTGAATGAGTGGCCAAAAAGGAAAATTCTTATTCAACAACTCCAAAAACACGAGCTATTTATTTCTCCCTCAGTTATCACACAGCAATCTCAGTACCTAAGCTCTGTTGCACCTACGACTACAAGTTGAGTTTAAAAATAAGCACAGGCAAAACCACAAACTTACCTAAAACCCATGATCCCTGTGGTGGCCATAGCATAGGACAAGCCGAGTATCCCGCTTCCCATGATCGCATTCATTAAGTTAAATACCGAGAAACCAAAGGAAGAACCACGATCCGGAGGATGCTGCAAGAAGGGCGAAACGACACGCGGTTAGCGCGAGAGGCGCCCCGGTCCTTCCCGGGAGGAAACCCACGGGGGCAAAAGCCAGCTAGGCTYGTTTTCCCCTAAGCCGAGGCAGGAACCCTCCTTTCCCACCCTCAGCCCTCGCAAGCCCTGCCCGGGCCGTGTGAGGCACCAGGGACCTGCGGCCGGTCACCGCCTCCCCACGCGGCGGCACCGGGGCGCGACGCGGCGGTTGAAGGAGCCCCGCGCCCCGCGCGCTCCCCACAGGCGATAACGGCCGCCCGCGGCTTCAGCGGCCGCGGGGTGAAAGGCGCCGGGGCCA
>NW_020451071.1:2681140-2694205 GCF_003343035.1 Apteryx rowi
GGCTGGGCGGGCGGGCGGGCGGGGAGAGCCGTGGGGCGCTCGGGCCTCGGAAGGAGCCCCGTGCCCTCCGGCGGCCGTGGGGAGCGCCGCGTTTGTTCTCAAGTCAGCGGGGAGAGGAGACGCGCCTTGCCGAAGGCTCCGATCGGGAGGCTGAGCTGGCCTGGAGATGGAGGGCGGCCTGGCTGCAAGCCGGGACTTCGGGGAGGGAGGATGGGAACAAGGGCGGCTCTGCTAGGCGCTGGGCACAGCCTGGGTTTTGGGGAGCAGGCCGCGTGGCTCGTGACCCCGAAGGAGAAGAGGCTGTACGCTGGGAAGAAGTATGCTGAGAGGTCTGAGGCGGGCGAGGGCTGGTTTCCCTTCAGTGCTAGGTTTTGCATGTCCCCTTGTCTACCCCCAATCTCACAAGAGCCAGGAGAAAGGTCAGCCCCGCACACTGCCTAAATCATTGCTTCCCCGCTGGCAKCCAACGCAGAGCAAGAACAGTTGGGCCTCTTCGGACCATTTCTGTAATCAAACAAACCATTTAAAGAAGACTAAAGCTACTTTTCAAGTCACCTTCCTATGAATGGGCTGTGGAGGACTGTTCAGCCGCTTGAACAGACCTTGCTGATGCTTCCCTGTACCTTCGGGAGACCTCTGCATTTAATCCATCGTCTTCTGGGTCTTTGGTGTAGCTCATGGAGCAAAGGCATTGCAGAGCACATAACCCTTCCTAAGGAGCAAACCAGGGTGCAGGGGGCAGAAATCGCTAAAGTGACTGTGACCACTGTTGCTAATAACTGTTTTCTAGCAACCACTGCTTGGTAACCAGTTTTATCGGAGAAAGAAAGGATCCAACAGTAGGATCAAGACAGTAGAATTTTTTTTGCATTTGACTTACTGGGATTACTGTCACATTTACTAGAACAAAGAGAGTTCATTGTGTTTTGGCAGGAGAGGATTGAAGTTAATTAATGTTTAAGTCTAAAATACATTTGCAAAAGGACAGAAATTTGTAGTATATAATTCATAATAAGTAGCTTTACAAAACTATTGTGGATTATTTGGTTACAAATGGAAATTCTAGTTTAAGAGAACAGCAAATCCATGTGATTTGCGGCCTTTTTAGTGGAATGATTACATAATGTCTATAAAATGAATAATTTCTCTTCTAGGACTTTATGGAGATTTGGATACTCTGCCAGACTACTGAACACTAATCATTTTAGGACAGCTGCATCAAGTACATCATTTCCAGCAGTTTGGATGCTATTGGCACAATATTCTGGCAGAACACCTGGATCCTTTGTAGTAGTTCAAAGAAATAGTTTCTTTACAATGCCTGAGACTGTAGAGGATAAAGCTGATCTAGAACTGTATTCGCCACCTCCTAAAGTGCGTGGAATGACACAACTCAATAGAGAAGCTTTCAAAAGGACAGTTGTTGTTCCAGTTCTTAAAGTTAAGAAAGAAATAATAGGTACTTTGTTAAAGTCCTTAAAACATACGGTACTACAGCGTCCTGGTCTAAAACGAGTGATCGAAGATCCGGAGGATGAAAACAGTAGACTTCTTATATTGGATCCTCATAAAATACCAGAATTCTCATTGGGAGAATCAGAACAAGAGGTATTAAAACAATTTAATATTCCTCCTGCGGTACGCAAGTATGACTTGGAGCTGACCTATGACAATTTCAAGTCAGAGGAGATCCTACGAGCTGTCCTTCCCGAAGGTCAAGATGTCACCTCTGGATTTAGCCGTGTTGGTCACATAGCACATTTGAATCTTAGAGATCATCAGCTACCTTACAGACATTTGATTGGTAGGTGAAACGATTTGTATTCCCAAAGGTATTTCAAACAATTGTTCTATCTATAAATTGTTAGTTGTACAAAGAAAACTTTAGGCATCTTTATTGCTTTAAAATTTTGACTATAAATAGCCTTGTATTTCAAACTGATGCTTTAGCTGTACACAAAAGACAGAATTCTGTCCTCTTACAGTGACTGAGCATTGGATCGGTGTAACGTATGTGCCTTAGAGAGATCAGGTAACATCTACAACCCTGAGAGATTAGAGGGAGGTTGTTCAAAAACATGCTTGCTTTTGTAAATTTAACTGTAAACTACTGTATTTATGTATTTTATAGAATACTGAGAGGTTGCACTGCCTTAAACTGAATATTTTTTTACCCTCTCGTTCAGGCCAGGTTATAATTGACAAGAATCCAGGAGTTACCTGTGTAGTGAATAAAACCAGTATTATTGACAGCACATACCGAAATTTTCAAATGGAAGTGCTAGCTGGAGAGAGCAACCTGGTAACCAAGGTACATGTTTTTTCCTCATATTGTCTTAGATTTAATATGTTAAAAAACAAAAACATGATTGGAAAGAAGATGTGATGAAAAATCACTATTAAAAACATTCCTTTGCATGCTACCCCTTTTAGAATGTAAGTGTCRGACGTTACTTTTACATTCATTTCTGCTGATCTGCCAAGAATAAAATCACAGCTATAGGGATCACAAAGATAAGTGTTCTTTCAAGTACATAGCATAGATTTTTAATGAGAGGTAAAAGCAACTAAAGTAAAGGTTCATTACAAGAGATAATAATTACAGACTTCGCAGTGGGATTTTTGGCTTTTTTTTTTGTTTTGTTTTGTATGCAAAGTCAAAATTTGTAGTGCATTTGATCTAAAAAACGCTGTATCTTAATTTCACCAAGCATTGTACAGTGGCTGGTATAGAACATCAGACCCAGTTTTTACCACTCCCTGGCTTTGCAACTTGGGCAAGAGTTTGCCTATGCTTGTTTTTCTTTCTGTTGGCAACGAGACAAAACCTCACCGCTCTTCTCTTCTGAGATTTTTCAGGTGAAAGCATTATTGTCTAACTGCTAAGTATTCCTCACAATGGGTTTCTTGGCGTTAGCTGGAAATTTGGCTACTGGTTTGACCAAAAAATATTTTTCCTAGCTGGTAGCACTTTTATTCGTTTAGAAGAGAGAACATTTGATTGCTAAGGAAAAACATTGAATAGCTTGCTAGAACTGTACATGCACAGAGAAGGCATTTGAATTGTCAAGTCAGAAGTGACAGTCAAATCTTATGCAGATGGTATTAGCTCATTAAGCATACATCTAGTATACTGCTGAGCTGCAAACTGCCGAATGTATAATACAGTTTAGTTTTGCTGGCAAAGCAAATGATGCTGTGATTTGGATTGTATGTTACTTTACTTCAGAGTAACACAAGAAAAAATTCAATGTGGTAGTGGAAAGGGAGCATTATCTTGCATTCCCCTCTCATCTGAATAAATACCGTTTCTTTTTTACGTCTGTTCTTAGATTGGTCATCCCAAAGTTCTGGTTTGAATCAGTTTCCAAGACTTTGTCACCTTGAGAAACAAAATACAGTATTTGTTAAAACTGCAGAATTGGCTCTTGATGGCTTTGAATCTGGCTGAGTGCTGCCATTCTTGTGCTGTTTTCATTCTCAGACACTTATTTACTATGTAGACTCTAGGCTAAGGAGGGCTTGAGGCATCTTCCCAAGGTCTGTTTTCAATAAAGTAGTTGTCAGCCAGCCACAAAGCTCTTGAAAAGCCTCAGTTTTTTTTTTTTTATGGTCATTTTAAGTTGCTGCTTTATTTCCACCTGGTGATTGAGACATTCATAAGCCAGCCRTCTGGATTGACAGTTGGAACATTCCTTATGGCTATTTCTGATGAGTAGACCTGTTYATACAAGATTCATGTGTACTATTAATGGGACAAATGTCAATGTACACATTACCTTTTGATAAAGCGCTGTGTTTTTTAGCTGTCTTAATTACTGATATAGCTTAAACATGTCTGGAATGTGAACATAGAGGCTTAAACAAATGTTTTGGACTTTCAGGTCAAAGAAAATAATATTGCATATGAATTGGACTTCTCAAAAGTCTACTGGAATCCCCGTCTTTCCACAGAGCATGGCCGTATCGTTGAGCTTTTAAAGCCTGGTGATGTTCTTTTCGATGTCTTTGCTGGGGTTGGACCTTTTGCTATTCCAGCAGCAAAGAAAAAGTGCAGTGTATTTGCAAATGATCTCAATCCTGAATCCTACAACTGGCTTCTGCACAACTGTAAACTAAACAAAGTATACAACAAAATAAAAGCATTCAACATGGATGGCAGGGACTTTCTCCTGGGGCCAGTTAGAGAGGAACTAAGTAAAGAACTTCCACTTCAAACAGAAGAACAGAAAACCTCTTTTCATATAGTCATGAATTTGCCAGCTTTGGCTCTTGAATTTCTAGATGTTTTCAGACATCTCTTAGTTGGAGAGCCATGCAGCACTGCTGTCCTTCCCACAGTGCACTGCTATGGTTTCTCCAAACATGGTGATCCAGCCAAAGATATTCAGGAACGAGCTGAGGCTTCGCTGGGAACCTCCTTAGATGGACGCTGTTCTACTTACCTGGTTAGAAATGTTGCACCGAACAAGGAGATGATGTGCATTAGTTTCCAGATTCCAGCTGATGTCCTGTACAAGAGGCCCTGCCCTGCTGAAGGTAAAGAACAATCCTCCCAAATGGTGTTCATATTTCAGGCTACATCTTTTTGCTTTTTCAGGCTGGTCCCACATTTTCAGTGCTGTGGGCCACTTGAGCTGTGTGACAGCAATTCTCTACTGTGGTGGGAGCGTGGAGGTAGCTGGGAGGACTCTAAGTGCCTGCGTGCGTGCGGCAGCTGGAGGACTTCGTGCGCTGTCAGTAACAGCGGTCCRCTCCTCTGATCCCAGCATGAGCCTCAGTAGAAGAAATGGTGGACTGGATAGGAGGATCATCCCACAGGCTATAAACCAGATCTTTATGCCTCAGATAGCATATTGGGGGAGGATAAGGTATCTAACATCAAGCATACATTTGATTTAGCTAAATATTTAAGAACTGGGGCTCAACTTTTACCTCAGGTAGAATGGCTTATTGCCAACTTAGTGGTCTCAGTTTTGACCTTCTCCCTTATGCTTGCATGGACTCAGTTTAGATCTGGACTCTCTACATCAGCAGAATTAGGTTATGTACAGTTTAACTGAGAAATATGAGAAATACAAATATCTTTAGATTTTTTTTTTAAGATATTGGTCATTCATTTCTTGAAGTATTTGTATAAACTAATTGGTTTCACTGAAATTGGACTTTGCAACATATGACGAGTGGGGAGAAGGGAGACTTTCAGCTTGCTATTCACTGTTATTGTGTTAGCAGTTTTCATTTGTAACAGTTGATCCTGACTTTAAGGGATTTAACAGGAAGAGATGAGTTAAGTTACATGGCTTATGGTTTAGTTCAGAATCTGTTTATTGTACGCTAAACTTACTTTCTCCAACCTTCTTCCAGAGAAACCAGCCTCTAAACGTCTGCGTACCAGCAAAGATTTTTCCGAAGAGACGTTATTGAGTTGAAGATTAGAGTTATGGTAACTATCTTATTAGTTTGCATTAGGTACACTTAGGATACCTCTAGTCTACCCCTTAAATTATTTGAACCATGCTTGGGTTACCCACTTTAGATGTAGACATGTGTCATGCATGTTACGTCTTTCCTTGGTAAGCATTTGCTTCCTGCATTTACTTTTTCTTAACTGTGGGATCAATAACCAGACTGAAATTGTTGTTCTTATTACAAAGAATAAAATTTTGCTTTTTTTAATAAATGTTTTTTGGTACTTTTCTCCTTTATTGTTTCACACCCCATGATAATTCAGTAACACAGACTGGGATAGCTTTCTGTTGCAGTTTTATTTTGATAATTTGCAGTTTGTAGCAGAACATACCTTAATGCTAACACATATAAGATATGAATGGTGAAAACATTGCTTTTTGTATTTTGTAGGACTTTGGAAGACGATTTGTATGTGTATTAGGAAATAACCTTTGTTACAGTATAGAATAGGATTCTCTCTTTGACCAACAGGTTTGATGTTTGAGAATATTGGATTATTGTAAGCAGATGCACAAACAGCTCTTCTGTAARCAAGATAACCTTTCAAAAACTTGCCCCAAGTTACAAAAAGCTATAAATAACCACACATACTTGTGCCTGGGCTTTTGGAGTAATAAATGCTTTTTAATACTAAGTGATTTAGTTAGTTTACTGACTTCTAACTCACACTGTTTTGCCCACAGTTAAAGCAGGAAAGACTTTACTGCTGTTTGTACAGTTGCGGCTTAAGTACAAGCTTGTGTTAGCACACTAGACTGAGAACTGACACTTGGTTAAATGTTCCTGTCATCTGGAAATCTTGTCCTCCTGTGGCTTTTGTGCCTCTGCCTTCTCCCAGCTCCTCTCCTACCTCTCTGACTGCTCCTTCGCTGCAGTCTCCAGATGCTGTCCYTGACTGGCTGCGTGTAGTCTGTACGGCTTCTGAAATCCTCTGCCTCTGATTTCCTTCTCTTACCCATCCAAACTATTATTGGGCAATGTCAACCACAAATAGTTTACTTGGACAGAGAACTCGAATCACCCTCTCAGCTTCAGATAGTTTCCTTCTGTCCAAGCTCAGTGCCCATATGCCGAGCAACACAGTTACCAGAGGTTAGTCACCATCCCCAGCTTTGCTACTCTGGCTGGTATCCTGTCGGTCCATCACCTGGGCGTGCAACCTGGTGTCCTTTTTTGGACTCCAGGGCTGTCTGGGTTCTCACCCATACTACAGCTATGGCCTCTATGTTTGTTCTGCACAGCAGCGCTACGTTACAGCCTGTCCCTCAGGCACATAACTCCATTGTCAAATTGGAAAAAAAATCATCATCATGCTGTACTATCTTGCAAGCTGCTGTAAAGATTATGGCCCGAGTCTGCTACTCCAACCCTAACAGTCCTCCACTGACCTTTCACATGGTATCACAATAGTTTCAGCCTGTTCATCCTTGCTGGCAATGACAGTCACAGCATGTCCTTGTCCTACAAGTCATTGCTCCTCTAAGAGCAAGAGCTAGTCTCTCGCCTCTAGCCCATGATGCTATYGCCATTGTCAGCTGAATTTTCTGATGTGTGGCATTGCTTGCTCTCCTGTGCTGCCCTTCGGGTTGCCAATAAACACTTGCAAAGCTGCTTTTGTTCCTYAGAGCCCTTCATGAGCATCATGGTGGCGATGAGGCCTTTGACCATTCAGGAATGATGCAGTCACCCTATGCTTTGAACTAACGCCCCTGTCTGTTATGTATGATAGACTGCACATCCCTTTGACGTCTAACAGGCCATTGGTTTGCGGTCCAAACTTAGGGCTTCTTGGCCTTGTTACTTTACAGAAACCGGGGTCTCACCACCATTTTTGTGTTGTTAGGAAAGTCAGCTGTGTAACTATGATTTTCAGTACATGACTAAAGTATGCCAGAGCAGGAAAGAGGTTTGGTTTTGTTTGTTTGTTTTTTTAGCACTTACAAGTTCTGCTCACTTATTTAAGGATTACATGCAACTGCTACTTTAACAGCTTAACTTTAGTTTGTACACAAGTCAATGAATTATATTTAGCCACACTCAAAACTGTTTTTTCCCGTACTGTGTGTAATTACCACTTTTACATATAGACCTTCCACTTTAAATAGCAAAAGGTAGCCAATGTGCATATGCAAGTTGCATGAGTATATTTAAATGACATGTATTAATGCATAAGCAATTCTGCATTCATTAGGGGAATAAGTTGAAGATTCATAAACTGAACAGAAACCAAATCCTAGGCGAGGTATATCTTTAGCAGTCTGGGTGAGCCTGGAACAGTGTAGCTTCCCATTACTGTTCTTTAATGTCACATAAAGCCAAAATTGACAGAGATGCCCAGGCACCCAGTTTCTACCCCTAAGACAGTCCTCCCTGATGTTAGAGGGTCTCCTATGCTAAGTTTTTGCTTGTTTGATGTCCCCTCCYCCCAGATCCCTGACCCCAAAAGACTTTGACTATTTGGCTCTTCTTAGACTTTAGAACAAAGCTGAAAATTTTGTTTCCCTCTCTCCCATAATTGTAGCTTTGTCTTCCTTCCCCATAACGGTGGTTCTGCCATCTTTCAAGCTCCCTGCAGTATGCCGTTCTGCCCCAGCCAGATCTGTGTCTTACAGCTGCCTGCCCAAGACTCCCCTGTTGTTGCTGCTCCTTCCCAGGGTCCAGAGCTGAATCCGAGAGGGACTGCAGCTAGCTAACGTGTCCTTGGAATAGGAGACATGCTGCTAGGCGTTTGTGATACAGGAAATGAAGAACTGTCACTGCTTCTGGCATCTAGAGAAAAATCTGAAATAGGCCTGGCAGTGGTGGCAGCCATCTACCGTGAGGTAAGGAATGGATAAAGGAAGGGCATGGAAACTTTTCAGCCTCACAGGTGAGAGGCGAAGAGGAAGGGCCCTTAGAGACAGCAGGCAGAAAGCAGCACTCATCTCAGGGCTACACTACCACAGTCTGCAAGTGCTGTGAGCGGTCTCTAACGTGCTGTGCGGCTGAGTCCTACAAGACCCAGCCACAAGGCTTTTTCTGTCTAAAGTCAGGCCACCTCTACACCTCAGCCTTTTATGTAATGTTACCTGTTGACATCTATTCTGGGCACAAACAATGGGATTTCAGAGARAAGGAAATGGAAATTTTGGCGTCTCCCTCCCCCTTCCTTAATAAAGGAAGCACTAAGTCTGGAATAGAGCTTATTCTTCACTTTATTACAAGTTAGAAAAAAAAATACATTCATTTACTACACTCTTCAGAGCAATATTTAACAACCATTAACAGATGACCCATAAAAAGTGGTCCAGGCTTTCCTCTAGAGGTGCTCATTGTCCTGAGCCGTTTCCAGTCTCCTGCAGTTTATACATATTTGTGGGAACAACCAACCCTGAGACAGGAACCTCATCTCTGCTGCAATGGGTCTACATTCCACTACAAAGAGAGGGGAAGGAAGATGCAAGAGTAGCAGACTGCATGGCAAGGATCATCCCAAAAGCCAGACAAAGGGATGTTCAAGCCCAAAAAGCTCCTGAACAGTTGACAAAAAACTTGCAAACTGAGCTGATTAGGAAGAAACTAAACCAATTTTGACTTCGTTTTCATGAACTACCTTTGTTTCAAGGCCTCTTATGGTACTTCTACAGGAACTCAGTTGAAAAGTTCTCAGCTAAAGATAATACTTCTGTTTTCCGGACAAAGGTAACAAACAAGTGACATCAGGAAGGATCCTACATAAGAATTGTGTCAGCATAGTTCAGAGTTTCTCATCTCATCCAGCTGGCAGGAGAAAAAAACCACTTGTCTGAACTGGGGAAACTAGTTTTATGGGAAGAAAATGTAGGCTTGAATATTGACACTAAATGTTATAATCAAAATGGCATTTAAATGCTTGTGCAAATAAAACCCTGCAATAAGAGTAAAACCACAAACTTTAATAAAAAAAGTCTGGCTTTATTTAAAAAAATTTACAAGTTTATTTCTTTAAACCTCAAACATACACAGCTGAGTTATTCACATCTTCCATTAGATGTGGCTTATTGCTTCAGCCTCCCTCAGCAAAGTGCCACATGACTAATGAGTTTCCCCCTCCACAAAAATGTATCTACCATTTTACAAAGCTCTTGTGCAGACTTTTTTTTCCCCCCTTTAACACTTAAACACAGCTGGTTTTACACAGAAAAGTGACTGCAGCTTAACCATTGTGCAGATGGCAGCAATTTTACCCAACCTTTGCTGGTTTGACTTGCTTTTCACACCATTCAGTGTCCCTTTATCACAGGCTGATGTACAGCGACTAACTGGGGTGCCAGAAAAGACCACTGAAAGCATCCTGTAAGGCTCGGTGACAAGCAAGAGAGGAAGTGTAGCCCCCGGCAAGATCCTGTGGAGAGGCAGCTCGAACATGGTTGAGATACCTACAAACAAAGAGAAGCATTATTTTAGCACAGAAACAAACGTCAAATACCTGCATAGTTCACAGTACGGTAAGGCTGAGGCTGCTTTTGGGGAGAAAGGAAAGATAAGCTGCCTGCTGCTAAAAGTCTAAAGTCTAATGAATGTGTCGGTCTAAAGCTTCCATGAATTCAAAAAACCAATGACACTGAGGCACCTTCAGACAAGCTGCACCACCAGGGTGCTGGGAGAACTCTCTGAAGACAACGACAATACCAGCTTTCCTGTGCTCCCCAAAGAAATCAAAGACTTTCAGCTCTACCTAGTTAATGCTGTGAACTCCCAAAGGCCAATTGCGCTGGTTGTTCTGACGACAGCAGGGCTGAACTGTCTGCTCTCAGGTTTATCGGTATCTAGAGCAAGTCTGCTGACACCGGGAAATTACATCAGGGTGAGGATCTCGTCAGCATGCTGGCTAATGAAGCCTAAAAACTTTGCCATTAATTAAGCAGCAGCAGCACTTTGCAAAGGCATCTAATTTTACACCAAACCACCCAGACCAAATTGAACCAGTGACCTGAAGTTGAAACATGCCACATCTGTTGGCACTTCCTCAAGCTCTGGGCCCTCCTCAGCCCCTTTCGGAGAGCTCAAACGCAGCCATCGTGCGCACTGAGAGCTCCCACTAAAGGTGCCTGCCCAGTGGGGCTCCAGCGTTTTCATTCAATGCAGTAACTCTACTTCTTGCATCCCACATAAGACAGATGTAAGAGCAGATTCTCAGCTAGAGGTTTGCACCAAGAACCCATCAAATACAAGACAGACGTGCTCTAGCCTAACACGAGCAGCAAGGTGACTGTCTCAAATCTTAAACACCAGATAAAATATCATAAATGAGACCTGCTTTTCACAGTTGTAATGTAAGCCACTGAGCTTCAGCTAGCTGTTTTGATTCATCACTTGGTACATGTTGCTCCTGGGAAGGTTGAGGCATTCCACCTCTGGCTTGGCAGTTCAAGCATAAACTTGCAAAAGGCATACAGCCTTTTATAATGTTATCCTGAGAAACCTAAAACAGCTGCACTGCTGGCAGGAAAATACAGGACCACCAGTAAAATATCCAAAACAGTTGCATCTTTTAATTTATGACTGTACACTGTTTCCATAAAGAGTATATAAAATAGGTCAGATTTTATAGGTAAAACATAATAAAGTCATACCCATTGATGCCATAAATGTGTTTAAAAAAAGGTTACTTAAAAATGATTAATTACAGTTTTAAAACTGTATTTCTTGCACCTAATAACCATAACGCACAGACATGAGCAACGTTTCTAACTGAGTTATTGTTGGTAAGATGCTAAAGCTGAGTCTGAATTTGCCTCCTCCAGCCAGGTTCAGGTGAGCCCTGGTGCTTTGGGTCCGCTCGTGCCGGAGCAGGGTCCTCACTGCCGAGGACGAGCTCTCGGCGGCGCCGACGTGGGCGCTAGGGTACCACCACCCTCTCAGCAGCGAGCAGTCCAAAGAGAGTCTACAAACGCGGAGGCGAAGTTGGCGCCCTTTTTTAATTCTTAGGGGAAGATGGTATGAAGAGAGCTCCTGTTTTATGGGAAAACACATTTAATAGGGTTTTTTTTTTAAAAGGAACATTCTTGTTACTTGTCCTTTAGTGTTTTAGGAAGCAAATTTCATCCTTCCCAAAGGCCTCTTACAACTGCTGTGGGAAATGGGAGCTCCTTCCCCCAGCCAGGAATGATAAAGGGATACCGACTGCAACAAATAATTTCCTTCAAAATGCTGGTGTGAAACTTCCTCCCTCCTCCAAACTATACAGTCTTATAAAATCACTTCCCATCACTTCCCGTCTCGGTCAGGTTTTACTTGTACCGTGTTTATGTCATTGCACAAACTCAATTTTCCAGTCACCCGAGGAGCAGTCCAGAGAAAACAGAGGACTGCTTTACATTTTCTATGTTGACAAAGGTGGGTTGTGCTTTTTTCTTTTTCCTCCCCCTATTTTACTTTTCTTAGACATCAGTAAAACGAGGGAGGAGAGAGGCAGAGTCTATTGTTTCCCTCTTTTTAGGTCACCTATAATTGGGGCATTAGTTTCATAAGAAGGTCTGATTTACAGATATTACAGCATTTACAGTTAATTGCTATGCGATCTCTGAAGCAGCACAAAATCATTGACGAAAAGGTTCAGAACAACTTTTACCATGGCAACCTGCATTAATCCTGCTTACTACATGTTGCTGGCCATCAAGCGAGGTCTTCATTTTCTCGTTAAGTTTCTAAACTTAACGTTCTTGACCCATTTAATTACTAGGCTGCCCTGGGCGATTGCAACGAATCTGCCCCATGGAAGCCACGCAACAAGAAGCGAGTGTTTCGCCGGCTTTTCGCACCGCTCCCCCTCAGCGGTGCCTGCGCTGTGCCGGGCCTGTCACACGAGCGTCTCTCCGACCTGGATTCCTGGGGTTTCTGGCAGAGGTCAGTACATCTTTTCACGTACACCTTCCGAACAGCACCGGGAAGCAGCGCTTGCCAAGCCTTATTTCCAAAAGTCAAGCTCAGTTAGGTTTGGGAACCTGGAGGTAATTGCTCTGACTAGTTAGCAAATTCCAGCACACTAGGTCTGTTTTTCATGGGTTTATTTTAAGTACCTGTAAATCTTATAAGCAGAAACCAGGAAAAAGAGGTTTGCTTTTTCTGGTGCACGGTTTTTAATGTATCTTGTTTTTACTGAGGGCAGACTAAACTTTAAGGTTAAAAAAAGCCTGCACTATTATTTCTGAGCACGGCTGAAGAGCTGTGTGTTCTCCAAAGCAGGGTTTCACACCTCCCACTCGCCGTACGGCCCCCGCTCCGCTCCAGACCCTGCCCAAACAAGCCCCCTTCCCTTAGCTGCTGCCGTTGGACGTCGATCGTCCCCATTAACCTTTCACGTCAGCTAAAACACATCGTATTTTGTTCTTCATGGGCCTTAGGGGGCTTCATTCCCGACCTTTCGCTTCTCATCACCACGTGAAAAAAGCAGCCTCCTGTTTCCAGGGAAAGAGGTGTAATTCGCACTTTGGGGGGAGTCTCGGAGTCCAGCTGGCCATTCCCGGCRGCGGGCTTCCTTCACGCGTCGCCATCACTTCATCAGGCGTGACGGGAGCCACGCCAGAGCGGCGCGGGCACGTTCGGCGCGGCAGCCCCGCTTCCGGCAGCCCG
>NW_020451071.1:2694270-2718653 GCF_003343035.1 Apteryx rowi
CCTCCGGCGTCCGCGGCGCCGTCCCTGGGCCTCGCAGGCCCCTCCGCGCCTCCTCCCGTCCTGCTGTGCCGGCGCGAGGGAAGGGAAGTGCGACAAATGCAAGAAAGCCGCTCCGCGGTGGTGCGAACTCGTGAAGTCTAACGGAGAAGATGAGGCTTGAGAAAGGTCCCTTTTGTAACGGTTCTTAACCTGGAAGGAGAAAACCGGAGGCTCTTACAGGACGCTTCCCTCGAAAAGGCTGTTGGGAAAACCCAGTCCGCGAGTGCCGACRCCGGGCACCAACACCATCCCTCCGATCCCAGGCCCACGGGGCACTCCGAGACCAGGGCAAATTAAATCGTCGGGTCTTTTCAGCAGGAACCAAGCAATCGTCGTTACGTAGTCGCCACCAGGGACGAGGGGCAGGATCAGCGAATGAACGGTACAACCTCAGCCCGCATCCTCGGGGAAGAACGGACACGGACGCGATCAAGCGGCCACCGCAGAGCCGGAGGCAAGCTCTGCGCCCTGCCCGGAGCATGTGTACGCGGCCACGGCCACGGCCGACCCGCCGCTGCCTCCGCGGTGCCCCTGCCTCGCTCGAGGCAAAGCGGGAGCRAGGTAACGGAGCAAAGCGCTTCACGAGCAGGAGAACTCATTACAGGATTTCTGCCTCGCAGATCTTCTGCCCATCCTTCCCTGTTAGCTCCTGCTCCCCRACGTTGGTCACGAGACCTCATCAGGCACAAAGAGGCACGTCTGGGGTTTTACTGGGGGGGGGGGGGGGGAAGGGGCAGGGAGGGCTCATCTGGAATGTATCACTTTTGAGAAAACCAAGCTAGAAAAACCCATGCAACCGACAGACCAAAAATCCTATAGTACCTCCCTCCCTCCCTCTCTCCCCCCAACCAAAACCCCCTTATGTATCAGTGCGGGGGGTTATTTCACACAATTTTCCCCCACCAACCCCAGACAAATACACCCCCCCAGTATTTCTGGATATGCATTACTGGGGGCACAAGTGCAGGATGGGGTATTTGGCATACAGATTTTCATTTGTTCGATTTGTTAGATATTTTATGGGGGTGAAGGAAAGAAAAATCACTCACAAGTTGTTTGACCAAAAAAAAAAAGCTAAGTAGTTCTATTCCACTGAACAGATTTGCTGCTTGTCTGATTATCCTCAGTATCCAAGAGAGAAAGTAATGGGGCAGACATTAGATCTGGGAAATATTCCAGATTCATCATTTAAATAATAAATACTGGTTGCATGAAAGCAAGCAAAATACTCCAGTCTGGAAAATTGTGTAAAACATTAGTAACGCAGTAGCGTGCGCTGCATTCCTGAATCTTTCTGAATGTTTTCATCAGCTTTACCAAGTCTCTAAGATAAGCTACCAGCGCCTTATGCAGAGTATCCGTTCAGAGGCTGGGTCTTAGCAGATGAAAGATGCAGGCTTATCTAGAAATAAGATTCATAAGAAACTGGGTTTTCTCTGGTCTGTTCTTCTTTGAGGATGCGTAGTCTGGGTTACTCTACAGCCCCTTAGCAGGTAAAAACTCAGCTCTAAGCAACTCCATTTTGTTTGAACCAGTTCAACGATACAGTCAGTCCATGCAGCCAAAGCAGAATTTGTTTATAAAATGAGCCAAGTTCACTGTTGTTCTTCATTAAATAGCCCTGGGAAATTCATTCAGCAACAGGCCTTTGCTAGGTGTTATTCAAATACAGTGCGGCTATCCCCATCTCAGAGACTTTAACGTCTACGTTAAGACAAAAACGCACCACAAAGCCACTCCACAAAGGAAGAGTGCCCAGAATAGCAATACATCCTTCCATAGACTAGCTATAAGCCCCGTGCAAAGTCCCTGAAAGTCAAAAAGCAGTCTTTTCATCTACTTTTAACAGATGCTCTTTGGGCACTATCATCATAACCAGATCTTTAAAAACAAACAAACAAGTTATTATGGGTGTCACAACCTCCTGCTTGGCCACCAGCCAGCACAGCCTGTTCCAACATATTATGCAACTTTAACACAACTATAAATTTAAGAAAGGATCCTCACAAGCCCGACGCGATACCTTCTGCAGCCTTTGTTCCAAGTGCTGGAGAAGACAGATGGGCCTTGTACCAGGCCCCCAGGTCACAGCTCCCAGCCTTAAGGTAGCAGGGCTCACTACCACCAGCTTCTCTTCTCCTTGGCCCTCCAGGACAACAAGGACTAAATGGGAGAAACCTGATTTAGAGTTGTACTGGAAAAAATCTTTTCCCTGGAAAGGATTAGGTCCATGGCTGTCTCAAGAGGTCATTTTGGTTCTTAAATGTGACTTAACAATTTGAATTACTCAGTTTAAAAATGACCAGGAAATCAATGAAATGGGCAAAAAATTAGAGCAATGGGTGGGGTTGCAGCAAGCACTGGCCAACAGGCAGGCAGCTACCTGCTGCAATAGCTGAGGGGGTTCTTTTGTTTCGCTGTTTTTTCCCCCTTTTAAGTGTCTCTGGGTAGCTCTGAGTACACACTTGCAGCAATCAGTGTGAAGGTCAAAAAACCGCTAAGCATGCTGAGGTCCTAACGTGACAGATCCCAAGGCAGACAGAAAAGAAAATATTTGTAACCAGACACGTTGCCCGATAGCCTTGCAGCAGGACAAGACCAAAGAGAGCCCATACAGCAGTGGCACAAGGCAAAGTCAATCTAAACACCCCAATGGCGTTTTGGTTACAGAAACAATTTCCAGAAGACAACAGAGAGCTACGATAAATACCACCCTCCAAACCTGAAAGCCCCAGTAAGACTTCCATCCCATTTGCAGGCAGCGGGACCACCAGTTCAGTGCAGTCCATGGAGACCCTACTCTCCATCCCAAACTCAGGTCATCTCCCTCCCTCCCAGGAGGATATGAATAAGGAGAGAATCCCCAAAAATATCATTGCTGAAAGGTGCTGAAAGGGGTGGTCTCTATCCATCCATCTCTCCCTTGTGCTGGCCCTGATGCTCACCTGATCCCTTTGGTAACAGAGTCAGCTCAGTAAGGCCAGCTTTTATTTATTTGTTTCGACCTGTGCTGGTTTCCTGAGGGCTTAGTGAACTGAAATAGCTCACCGATGTGTCAGATGAGCACTAGACCCCAGCACAAAGGAAGAAGTATTATGGACGCTGCCTTTTCCATGCCATGAATTGGCTCAGCCCATTTAATATAACCATGTCCCAAGAGGTAGCTGCAGACCTATCACTTACTTGGTGTCTTTCAGAGAGCAATGGCTGGAGCTCTTCCCATTCAAACCAGCATGTGGCCAGGTGCAGAAGCCACATTTCTACCACCTATGCCTCAAATACAGAACAAGCAGTAGCGATTCTTGTACTTAGGGGCTGAAGTTGCCACAATTTACTCCTGAAAGCACTGTTTGTATTATGAAAAACCCTCCGGTTCCAGCAAACTTTACCTTTGATGACATTTCAAGAGGCTCGCTTGAATTGATTTGTAAAAAAACCATACCTATACCTAAAGCCAAAGATGACTGGCTGTAGACGCAGACACATGCATCAAAAAGTGAGTTTTAAAGGAAGAACCTGTATTTTTTCCCCTTAGCTTCAGAGGGAAACCTTCCAACTGACTTCTATAAAAAGGAAAAGTTAAAGTCCTCATCTTTCAATAAACTCAAAATCAGATGCCTATTGACTCTAATGGGTCTCCATTTAGAGCATTATATTACAACAAAGATGAAAGAAAAAGCTTCCGAATTGGGAGTGTGAGTTTGCGGCTCCTAGAAGACTTAAAACTAAGAAATAAAAGTCCTAAGTGAAAAACTCTGTTCTACCAGAAATAACTGTTCCCAGCAGAGGAGCCAAAAAACCCAACCCCCCAAATCATTAAAAGAAATCTAGGACCTGTATTGATTCTTTTTAGCCTCCTCCACATGTTTTTTTTTCCAAATAGTGATTTGCTTCAAATGCTGTGAGTCTCTCTGGGCAGGAGTACACATAAACTGCGTGCGGTGAAACAAAGTCCTTTTTAAAAAACAAAATAAAATGGGTCTGCCACAGCCCATCTCCGCTGACATGCAGCAGCACAAGAGATCTGCTACCGGACACTGAAGGAGCAAAAGGAAAGCGCAGGAAAGTATTATTAGCCAGGAAACAGCTGTTCTCTGATAAAGCCCATTTCGACTCCAAAGGCAGAAAGCAGGTTGGGGATGCTGAGTTACGTTTCCCTCTCTTCTTCCGTTCCTTTCCTCCCTTTGGTCGAAGGGCAAACGTTTCAGATCGCGGCAGTGCAAGCGGCAGAGCGCCCGCGGGCAGCGTCGCTGCAGCAGGGTCTCCGAGCTCCTCGCTCCCACTCAGAAACAGCAGCTTTGCTACTTACCATGCAGCTACTGCAGAGGCCAATAAAAAAAATCTCTGTAGTGCTTAATGTAAAAACCAAGGCATTTTGATGTTTCACATAAACCGTTCCCTCTTCTAATGGTGAAACACAGGCATAAACCGTAAGAGATATCTAATTACCTATATTGGAGATTTTATTACAAATTACCTATGACATTGGTGAGCACAGCTGTGAATCTTGCAGTARAAATATCTTTAAATTCAAAGTCAAAGAAGCCATCCGCATCAGASTTCAAGACATGAAAGCAGAGGGGAACGGGGTGGGGGGAGAGAACAGAATCAGATTTTCCCACATTACTTWCCCTGAAAACTTCCCCTTTTTGTCAGGAAATCCAGACTCCAGAGACCGAACCTTTTCCCTGAAAAGCTACCGTATTGGGGGATGGAATAGAGGACATTTTCTTGCAACAGCTATTCCTAGAAGAGATCTTCAGTGCTAGTAAGTAAATGCATCATGCAAAAAACTGCTCTTCTGCTACAAAAAGATTGAAAGGAGGAAAAGTTTTAGGCAGCASCTGGTCTCCAGCATTTTTATATCACTGCAATTCTACTGAGGCGCTAATTTTTAAAGARATGCAGCCACGTTTATTTAACACACAAATAAAACCTTCACCCTTTGGAGCAACCGAGAAGCAAATGCTGTCGCCTAAAGGTAAGGTTTAAGTATGGAGAAACGAATATGAAAGAGGATGGATAAATGTCTTCTGGCCCCCAGAATCTATCTGATACAATTTTAAAAGAAGTGGAGGTTTTAAAGCATAAAGACAGGAAACTAATGATGAAAAAGGTTTTATTAAATAAAGGCAGCTTTGTACCGTCGTGGCTTAACGTGCATTTCCTACGCTTTCTACGCTGCAGGCTGGTGCACATGCGGCAGGTACACAGGCAGAAACAGAGGTTTCTGTAGACACTGCCCTCACGGCTATTTTTGGACACCTCCAGTCCCACCGCGTGGTCTTATCCAAGCAGGCTGCAGCCTTGATATAATTATTTCATGTGGTGTGAACTATGGATTTGGAGCACACAACCACCCTAGCCGATATACACTGACCGATTCCCATCTCCCATGGAAATGCAAATCCACCTACACCTGTAGGCAATATGTTTAAAACATTAACAAGTCAAATAAACCTCTTTTTCCACTGAGGAATTACGCAAGCTAGGGTTTTACATTCAGCAAGAATTCACCTGTGTAAATCCAGAGCATGTCTGAGACACGTTTCATGCTTCATGTGAGCGCAGAATTCGCCGTGGGTGTCTGCATATTTACTTGGATAATAATCAAATGCTGCATTTAATCAAGTCCCCCTAACATTCGACTGGAGAGCACCACTTACAGACCGTAACTCAGTTTTAACCCTAGAAAATGTAAACACCAGTGCAAGTGCGCAGCCATTCCCCGTCTTCGCGGTAGATTCAGTTATTTTTGCTAACGCAAGGAATCTTGAAAGCACTTTCCAAAGTTGAAGCAATGAGAGAGGTCACATTGCTGAAGTTAAAAAACCCTGAAGCCCCCAGAGTACACCGTAACACCAAGGGTCCAACTCTGAAGCGGGGAGCTCCGTTCCCGGCGGGTGCAAGCGGGTGCAAGCGGGCCCAGCTCCCCAGGTCGCCGTGCCGCCGCGCTCAGAAATCATGACAACGCTTTTTTGAAAGTTCTGCCTGTTTTGGCAAGCAACCGCATGTTTCAAAATAAAAACGGGAAACGGAAAGCAGAACCTGCACGCACGTCAAATCTTTGCAAAGAGGAAAACGATAGGTTTCCCGATTCCGTGACTTTCTTTAAAGGATATGCTGTCTTTTCTTTCTTTAATCGTTTGGGGGCTTCCTCACATCCCACTTTCCTCCCCATAACAAATTTAGCCATTTTCAATGGCTCCATACACGTCAGTCAAGAACCAGCACTGATTATGCCGTGTAAACAGCTTGCGGCTCGCTGCTCCCTGCAGACCTTGGCACCACGCTCTCCTCCAGGCGTTCCCGATGCCGTCTCCAAAATACACAGAACCACTACTATTTGGACGAAGGCTTTCCCCGCCCGCTTCAAACTCAAAGGATTGCTGCTTAAACGCTTTCCCAAAGAGCTGCTGGAGTTAATTATCCTCGCAGGCTCAGCTGGCAACAAAAGGTTAATGTTTATTTCTAGAAACGGTAATCTCGCTCGCGGGAAGCCTTCCTTGGGCRCAAGTCGCTTCCGCAACTCGTGCCTCCGCGGCGCGAGGGCCGAGAAGCGCCCGCGGACGCGTGGGGCACCTGGCCCACCATTTGTCATCTCRCCGAGGTCGCCGGCCAGCTGCCTGTCCTCTCAGCACCCGGCCGCGCCACGGCAGCCAAGGCATTCTGCCTCGCTCACATTTCCAGGTCCGAACTTCCAGATGCAGTAAATCAATCGCCCATCGCCGAAACTCCCGAAGCAACTGCAAGCAAGCGCTTTGACACCCTTGAGCAGCCTCGCCGCGTCACAAGGACACTGCAGTCCTAGCTGGAATCCGGCAAAGCGCTCGCTCCGCAGGACTCGGATACATTACACGTTAGAGGACTGCAGAACGGCAGCTACATTTAGTCTATGACTAAATCAGGCTTCACTTGTGCTTGTCCCTGAAAAGAATGTCATTGAGCGCAAGGGCCTTTTCTCAGCTATAATTTCATAGCTCTTTTTCAGCGACTAGTAACGACCATTAAGCGGTCATTTTGGCAACTGCAGAGTGGCTTTCTGTTTAACACGTGGTGGAAGTGTTTTGGCTTGCCTTGATCTTCCAGTTTTTCATTATTCTTCCTGCCCTCCAACTTGGTGCTTCCTCTTGCACGCTATGTTTAGGACAAAGCTCACCAGAATATATTTAAATAATTATTATTACTCTGAGGAAGCTAACCATTGTTCCCTAACTTTCTACCCGAGTAAGGATTGCTTTCATGATCTGTCTTTTTTTTTTTTTTAGGACAGGGCAAGTTCAGTCTTAAGGACACTAGTACGTCCTTCTCCACTGCTTGGGGAATATTTTCATGGGTTCAACTCCTGGCATACAATCGCCCTCCTGTAGACAAAAGACAAACCTTTTATTCTGAAAGAAAGTTCTTTTGGGGCACATGAATTCTCCTTTTAGGATAAAAATTCCCTACTGTTCCTCACTCCGCTTTTTTCTCTGACTTCCTCGCACCCCACCGTGTACCATAAATCCTCCAGAGCRCAGCAAGGAATCCATACTGATGAACCAGGTCTTTGAGCAAGTTAACATGAAAGAGATTCCTCTTGAGCCGGCTTGCATGTAAATTATGCAGCTCCGGAGAAAACGGAGCCCTTTCCGCACAGAGCGCTCGGCCAGGGACACCTACAGAAAGAGGACGGAGACGCACAGAGACTGTTCTCCCTCTTGTACACAACGCTTTGCTGGGTATGCAGTTCTGTGGCAAGAGACCACAGAGACGGTCAGCGCTTTACCACGAGTCCAGAGGACGGGACAGCCTGCTGCAAGCGGAGAGGAGACATTTCTGACCACGCGGAAGGGCTGAACGGCTCCAGCAGCTCGGCCATCATCTCCCCTCCTCCCCTAAGTAAAAATCTAAGTCTAAGTAAAATATACAACTTGAGAAAAATCTTACATGAATGCTGCTATTTCTTTATTATAATCATTATTGGCATTAATAGTAAGAACTCGGTCTGATTAGGGCCAAGGCTGAGAAACGGACTGGCCAGCACACTTTGTCCGCCTTGAAGGGCTGCGTTTTAGTCCCGGCAGGGGAGGGCAGAGCCCCGGGTGACCCGGGTGCCAGGCTCCCCTAGCTGACCTCCCAAATTTATCTGTCCTACTGCCCCATGCTGAAATGCTGTGGTGGGCCACCACTCTTGGCATGAAAGAAGAGATGAGGCTGGAGTTGAAAGGGAAAGAACCRTCTCCTCTTCTGCCCCCATAAAGGGCAGAGCGCGAGAAAATGACACAGGAAACGTGTTTACCCCAGCCACAGAATTTACCCCCAAGTCACCTCTGATGGGAAAAAAAAAATCATTTGAACAAAGAAAAAATAAAATGTGCATGACCCGAGCTTTGAAAATGCCGTTGCTCCAGGTCAGCTGGTTTGTTCCATTAGCACTGTGGCGCAGCAGCCTCCACGCTGACATGGAGCAGGGATTAATCCACGTTGCATGCTAATTCCAGTTTAATACGACTCAAACAAATAGCAAAAAAATGCATGTGAATTTCTAGAGGAGTTTTTCTAACCTCTGATACCGATCAGATAAGTAAGCAGCCAAACCCAATAATTATCTTGGATGAACAACTACAAGCTCCAGAGCAAGTTAAAAAGAACCCAAAGTTATTTTCTTTAGGCAGTATTTGAAGAGCATAAATGTTGAAAGCAAAAAGATTGCAGCTTGAATGACGCTATTTAAAGAAGATGAGAGTGTTCGGGTCAAAACAAGGTGAAAAAAACAGCCTGCCTGGTATCACAGCTGACTAAGGCTCGGATGCATCAGGCCCTCCGCTTCCCCAGGTGCCGGTTGCTGCTGCCGAGGTCAGCGTTTCGGCCCAATGCTGAGGATCGAGTTTACAGCTCTCAGCCATGCTGGCGTTGCTCCTTGCCAAGGCCTGGAGGAGGCGGGAGGAAGAAGAGGGAGGAAGGCTGGAGGTAGGAGCGAGGGGTTATCCTCAAAACCCCTCCCGGGCTGGGAATTAGAAGCATCTGCGTAAGTCACATGCACCTTTTCGGCTGAGCTCTCGCAAATGGCAACCTGCGAAGGGACCAGTAAGCCCCAGCCAGTATCACCCAGCAAAGGCAGCTCGCAGGAATGGGAGGCAGGAGGGGAAAGAGCTGCTCTGTTCTCTGGGAATGACTCTTATAGGGGAGAGAAGAAGAAAAAAAAAAAAAAAATCCTTCAATTCAAAACAGTTTCCTCCTATCTGTCAACATATGGTAGGAGCTATTACTCTTTGGCTTAAATCTAAAGCATCATTAAGGCTATTTTTCTATTTTAACAGTTTGAYGTTTCTATTGTGAAATCTGGGTGTAATTCTCCGGATTTTATTGGCCTTCTCTATTGCGCCCTGGTGGAATTTCTAGAGGGGAAAAAGCAGTGATGATGGGAGATTTCCATGTTGCTCTTCTACGACGACAATGATTTAAGTGTTTAAAGGAACCATTTTTTATTTTATATAATTTCTGTTGAATTAATTTCTATTCTCTGCAACTCCTTTCAGTCCAATACAATTTCCTGAGCCAGCAGGAGGACACACAGTGTGCTGAGTTAGGCTGAATCCATTAGTTTCACCTGGAGGAGAAAAGTGCTAACAAAGTTATTACACCGGAGCAATATTCAGAATTACTGAAATTCTCCATGGATGATTTGCGTAACGATTTGACCCACCTTGCAAACTGCATCCTCCACAAATACATCTGAAGAGATTGTCCGTATCGACTGAATCGACTCTGAAAGCCTCTGATGCAGAAGCTGCATCTCTAAATGGTCACAGAGCACCTGGCAACGGGGGGCAGGGGAGAGACGCTAACCAGGTATGATTAATAAATAATGACACTTATTAAATTATCTGGTGATACCCTGCTGAGGAAAGAACGCGCATTAACACTAGGTGGCAGAAGGCTCTGTCGCATTGGAGACACCTGCAAACACAGAGACTCACAGGCCCAGATTTAAGCTTGATAGCCAGAATTATAACTAGAAGAATGAATGAAAAATTTTGTTTGCTTTAAAATGTTTTTCCTTTGCTTTTCTAAAATCTGCTCAGACGCCTTAAGTGCAGATCATTTCACTGTTTAAAAGAGTGTTGGCTATCCGTTCATCTGAGTACACCTTTTGAACTTGAACTTTTAATCACATTTTATCCAACTCAAGTGAAATTCTGTATGTGACAGCTGGCTCCATTAAGCTTTTGTTTAAATTAAAAAAAAAAGGTATACTCCAAAGAAATGGCCATTAGGAGAAATACACAATAAAAACGTACACAGCTAGTTACCTTGAAAGATAGCTTGAAGCCAGACTTGAGTACTACAGCGAGCACACCTCTGCAGCGTGAAAACCCAGCAATATAACCCAAACCCATTCAACCTGCTCAAGAGACACTGTGGAGGGGGTCTCCCCAGAACGGCAGATGCTCGTTCACAGGGAAGCATTTTCAGGAGATCCTGCTGCCTGTAGCTATATGTAAATCATCCATGGTGTAATTGGTTTCTTCTGTTTTTACATATTTAACCTTTGAAAAATGCTTACGCTCAATTTCCTTCTACTCTAGCCACTATTTTCCCTCTCTCTTTCCATTGACTCTTCTTTCAAATTCTCTCTCATCTAGTCTAAATCAAATTAAAATCAGGAAACAAAAAGTTTAGTTTCTAGTAAAAAAGGCAAGTGATGAAATAACAGCGACCACAACTGAACGGCAGTACACGAAGAAGAATTTACTGTGGGCTCCAGCAACCTGGATAAAGAAGAAAGCAAATACCAATGTGAGATGTAAGGAGGAAGCTTTAAACAAGGAAAGAAAAAGTGGAAGACGGGCAATGCCTTGATGCTGAAAAACAAATGTGGGGGCGAGAATGACATGCTATTCCCTTAGACAAATAAGTTAGAACTGGCAGCAAAGATTTCTTCCAGATCACTGCATCTCCACTGCCTTTGCGTTTGCCAGCCAGCGAGTTACCAGCTTTGCAGCACGCGAGGCTTCGGTTCTGCATGTGTGACTTGTGCCGGTGAAGAGCTCCAGAGCACCGCAGTGGGCTGTTTTGCACCTCTAGCCGTGGAGGCTCTTTGTGTTTAAATATAGTCTATTTTATCATTCACAGTTGTCAGCAGTGGAAATTGTCATCTAAGCAGCAAAAGATGCTGTTTGAAGAAAGAGGAGGGAGCGGGTAGAAAGTAAAAATTACTTTGGCTGTGACGACGCATCTGACTGCCCATTGGAGAGTGAAGGAGCAAGCCACCCATTGCAAACTGCTGTCTGAGATTCAGAAAAATCAATAGTAGGTAGGAAAACCGACTTGCCAAGGCTACAGCCACCGCCAGCAGATTATTAATGCATCTGTCTGCATTCTTTAATGTTTCCTAAGAAGCAACTATGTTAACTGAAAAGGTGCGATGTGTCACCAGCCCTTCTCTTCTCTCCTCTTCATTTTCCTTCTATATTAAAACCTTGGCTACCAAAGAAAACAATCACGTTTCACCTCATCTTTTCCCAGCTTTTCTGAAGTTCAGTTCCTGCTCCATACCAATATATACAGTCTAAGTACTATGCCTGACAAGCTGTTTGACAACCCTGAGTTGCACATCTATTTTACTCCCAGAGCTTTGGAGTTGGTAGGGCTTAGAGGGGAAATGGAGGCCAATGAAAATAAACACAGACAATATCAATGAATTCTTTAGAAACACACAGGACAAGCAAAATGAAACATTGCGAGCTTTTGCCCACAATTAGAATTCAGCACATCTCGCAGGCTGAGCGCTCTGGCTGGGATCCAGAAAGACACTTAAGCACATGTCTTATTTTAAGCATGTGAGCAGTCTCATTGATTTTTCACTCATGCCAGTAAGAATATTCAATGTGCTTAAAGTTAAGCACATTGTTAAGTGCCTTCCTGGATCAAGGCCAGCCTATTCAGCCCCTTGCACGAGTTAGACTACAGAATATTTACCATTATTTTAACTTTTCAAGACTTTTCTTTGAGAAGAAGTTTTAGGGGGCATGGAAATGCTTCATTCATTATTACATGAGGAAATGCTATTTTACRGCAACCTTCAGGGAACATGTATTCCTCTCCTTCCCGCATCTTCTAAAGCAGTAGCTGGAAGGATAAAGACACACAAGCAAACACACTGATAAAGTAGTTTTGAAAAGCAAGCCAGCAGTCTATTACTGATCTGGAAAGCAAAACTAGCCCCATAGTGAAAAGCAGACAGACATATTAATTTTTGGTGAAAACTAATGAAGTCCTTTGCCAATATCCCATTCCAATATCACGTCCCAAACAGCAACTTTGAAAAAGAAACTAATTGTTGACTGAAATTAATTATCAAAAGAAGCACGTATTCAATCACGTTTTTTCCTTCTTCCTTTTACATTCAGAGCTGAACACAAAACTCAAGGAAAGACCTGTCAGTGCTGCATCAAGATTAACTTATCACATCAGAACACTTTATAGAAATCAAAGGCACAAACACACGCTGTTGGGTTTTGCTACTAAGAAGAAAATGCCACTCACTTTGCTACCGACAAGACAGCTAGATTAATTATCTGGCTGGCTTTATCCAAGTTCAGTATCGTACCCTGAATGAGAACCAGAGAAAAGTGCTTAACAGCATAAGAAAAACTGTCCTGGGTCAGACCAATGGTCCCTCTAGCCCAGTCATCCATCTCCAAGAGTGGAAAAGGGAGAGCGTGGGAGCCTGACCACTTCACTGAGACCAGCAGGACAATATGACAATTTGCTCCTATTTTATAAGCAGATGTATCTTTTATTTCAGTACTTGTTTCTTCTTGGAATATTTAAACTCAGTAGGGAAAGTATATAACTGAAAGTGCGATATATGAACAAAAAGTCAATTTAAAACCAGATTCTCTCTTCAAAACCTCAGGCTGACTCACAGCTGTATTACTCATGCTTTACACAAATGCAACTGCACTGATTTCACATTAGCAAGCCCACAATTGATGGTGACTCAAGCCTCATGGTGTCTAAGTTACAGTTTAGAAACTGATGGACTATCTCCATAGACTACCACTGGGACCTCTTCAGAAAGTAACCAAGAAGATAAATCTAGCCTGCTGAAAAACAGATATTTTTAAAATGGATTCTGGTTTAGGAGTTCTCAATTTGAAAAAAATACTCTCCCTTTTATATATAGGTATATTTTACATATGTTAAGGCTGAGATTATTCAATGAAGTTCTATCAGTTGCGTCAATCAGAGTCAGAGCAGATGGCCATAAAGGTCACAGAATTGCAGAATGGTTGAATTGGAAAGGACATCTAGATATCAGGTAGTCCAACCCCCCCCCAAAAGCGAGGTCAACTAGAACAGGTTGCTTAGGGTCGCATCCAGTCAGGTTTTGAATATCTCCAAGGATGGAGACCTCTCTGGGCAACCTGCTCCAGTGTTCAACCACCCTCACAGTAAGAGCATCTTTTCTTGTGTTTTAATGGCATTTCCTATATTTCAATTTGTCCCCACTGTCTGGGCACCACTGAGAAGAGTCTGGCTGCATCTTCTTTACTCCCTCCCCCAGGTATTTATACCCACCAATAAGATCACCCCAGAGTCTTCTCCAGGCAAAACAGTCCCAGCTCCCTCAGGCTCTCCTCATGTGACAGATGCTCCAGTTCCTTAATCCTCTTTGTGGCCCTTCGCTGGGCTTGCTCCAGTATGTCCATGTCTCTCCCACAGTGGGGAACCCAGCACTGGGCACAGCACTCCAGGTGTGGCCTCACCAGCGCTGAGGAGAGGGGAATCATCACATCCCTCGACCTGCTGGCAACGGTCTTCCTAATGCAGCCCAAAATACTGTTGACCTTCTTTGCCATGAAGGCACATTCCTGGCTCATGCTCAACTTTTCCACCAGGAATGCCATGCCCTTCTCTGCAGAGCTGCTTTCCAGCAGGTCAGCCCCCAGCCAGTACTGGCGCCTGGGGTTGTTCCTGCCCAGGCGCAGGACTTGGCACTTCCCTTTGCTGAACTTCATGAGGTTTCCCTCTGCCCATCTCTCCAGCCTGTTGTGGTCCCCCTGAATGGTGGCACAACCATCTGGTGTTATCAGCCACATTTCCCAGTTTTGCATCGGCTGCAAACTTGCTGAGGGTGCACTCTGTCCCATCATCCAGCTCCTTAATGAAGTGGAACAGTATTGGCCCCAGTATCCACCTCTGTGGTACACCCGCTAGGTCCTGCCCTGCTTTTCAGGTACATTAACACTACTAGCTTGTATTTGTTTAATTAGTTTCCATTTTGAAATTAGAGTAATTAAATGACAGCAATATTTTTAATGTAAACAAGACTTACATTTGTTTCTAAACAAATATTGGTTGGCTTATATCATTATTAAAGTGAATTTTCTTTAAGAAAAACTCCACATATCATGACTTCAGAGAGAAAGATAGACTTTTTTTGGAACTACTTTAATGTATAACTAACCCAAATGATGGACTTGATTATGAAATCATTTCTGTGGACAAAAGTACTCAAGAATTGCACTCTCTCTTGAAGGGACAAGACAGCAAACAAGAAATTTGTAATCTAAAACTGGGATTAGAGCCAGTTAATGATGGAAAAACATTGAATGCTTATGACATAATTACAGTGCTGCAACACTTGCTGCCAGAATTACAAAAAATATTCATAAAATTATGCCCTAAATAGAACGTTGTTTAGCTAAACTGAAAGCACATTCCAAGAAACATGAAACAACAAATTAACCGCGGCTCTGAATCTAAACTATGCATACTAAGCAACTTATTTTATTAAAAGTACATTTAATGGCAGAACAGACTAAGTTGTTTCTCAAAAAATTGATTTTAAAGATAATGAATGCCTGATGTCCAAAAGAGTGTCACAGGAAATTTCATCACTGACTCGTGTAAACTAACCTCAAATTTAACCAAATGCAACTGTGATCAATATCTGCTTTATGAAGCAACAAAACCAGATGCAAGGATGAGAAAAAAGTCAGAATACACAAGCTGAAAGGAATTCTTTGCCACTGAAAGGTCTGAAACAGTTATACTGAGAGGGAGAAGCCAGAAGAATGAACAGTTTTGATAGTATGACCACATTTAGCAAGAGGAGAGTCAAGTGCAGGAGACACAAAAGGGAGCTAGTCTGATCAGTTTTTGTTATTTATATGTTATTTAATACCTTTTAAAGAAGACATCCTCTAGTTTTAGAGGGTTTGGGGCATGCACTGTTCCTCCACACACCTCTGATCATACAGTGCCTAGTACAATGGACTTGCATTGAGTGTGCCTAGAAATTTTGTAAAGCAAGCAACAGCAATAACAACTCCCCCCCCCCAACCACATAAAATACAAACGCAGCCAGATTTATCTGTGTGCTTTTGAAAAAGCCATAAGAGACGATGAGCATTTAGACTCCAGAAGGGCCTGCTATATATAGTAGAGTTGTGCTACCAAAGAAAAGGACATTGAAAACGGATTCTACCTTCACTAGGAAAAAAACTTAAGATAGAGTTTCTTCCAAAAAAAAAAAAAAAAGCTGATCACCCTTGCAGCTCTCATTAATGGCAACCATCCTCAGTCCCGATGAATTAAAGGTTCTAGTCTGCTTGGTTAAAAAAAAAAAGTCATGTCTCATGTCTTCCTAGCCTATAAGAGCATTAACTCGTGCAACAGCTTTTATCTTTGTTGTGCTGCAACACGCGACCACCTGTAATACTCACCGGAGAGAGGGAATGCAGTCCAGTTACCTGATTGCGCTACAGGTGATTTTTAATATATCATATAGACATACACCATTTTAACAGGACTACAGACATCGCCACGCTGGACATGCAAAGCCTTTGGATATAAACGTGTACTTGCGGGAACATGCACGTGCCTGCCCTGCCCATCACTGTGATCTGTCATGCAGCACCACCTCCGAGGGACGTGATACAGCAGAGCAAAAAGTTGCCTCCATCAATCCCTTTACTGTCTTTATCACTTCTTGGAAGTAACATTTCTCAAGAGTTGCAGTGGAAAAACCCACAAACTAAGAACAGGCACCGGGGGAGGAAAGGGTGTCAGACAGAATGGAGAAAACTGAGTTTTATTCTTCAAACAATAACTCCTACCACGAAGCCCTTCTGGCCCATTCTCCATTGACAGGAAATTTCTGTAAAAGAATCATGTGGTGCTGGAACGCAAAATGGCACAGCTTCATATATCAGACCGACTAGAGCTCTGACTAGGGATTAAAGAGCAAAATAAGAAGCTCAGTCCTCTTGCTTTTGCCTTCCAAACACTAAAAACTTAGAATGTGACAGAAAGCTGTTGACTTTGAAGAGGTTTAAAATCACACCAATATGAAGAGAAGGCAAAAGAAGCCGAACAAAAGCTAAAACACACAGAAAAATAAGCAGTCTAGGACTCCATTGCCTCTCAGTGTCTCCCGAAAGCTTGCACCTTTACAAAAACAGGCAGAAAATCCTAGAGGACCACAGAAGGGGCAATGGATTTATGAGCTCTGGGAATCCCAACACAAAGATGCAGTTGATCTAGTTGATTTTCTTATTTTATCCCTGAAAGCTTAAATAAAAAAAATCAAATCAAATCAAAAGAACAGAAAGCACCTACCACAAAAGCACTCTGTCAGTAGTGTCCTTTGGGCATGTTTCTCTCCCCACCTCTGCAAGGTTGTCTGGCATTTGACATAATTGGGAGGAAGAATTTTCTCCCCTGGCTAAGTCAATTACCTTCACTGTATTTGTATAATCTGTCAGAGCCGAATCTGCTCTCTTTCTAGTGCCTGACATAAGCTTCTGCACCTACTTGACAGATCAAACGGGTTTTAAAGAAATTACTGTACTTTGAAGGGAAGTTCCAAGGCTACGGCCTCCTTCTCTGGCTGACTCCGTAACTGAACTTTGACGATGTTGAGCCAAAAAGCTGCAAGACAAGATGTGACTGATTTTTGTATCAGTATGGGATACATTCCCCTAGAATATTAAAATACAGTGCATCTTTATACTTAAGTTTTGCTTCAATGTTTCTGTGCGATTTTCTATTCCCTAAGACAAACTCCTTCAGTCTTAGGTCGTTACCATAAACATCTGTAGAAAATCAAAACAAATAAAGTAATTTGCCTGCCCTGTCCACTTGAACTGCTTAATTTCTCATATTATTGACATATAAAAACTCCTAGCTAAAAGAAATTTCAGAAATAGTGGGGTTCACTGCCTTAACATAGAGCCATAAACAGATAGATGCACTTTTGCGCACACACGTGTGCCGAATGTTATAACCAAGCTTTTTTTCTTTTTTTAAGACTCCATAAAAATATTAGTGCTTTATGCAGCACAGTACAACGTGATGCCATTAGATTACAGGTCATGCAACTCTTTGGTGTTATTAAACCAAGTGCCAGATCTCATCACATTTTATGGTCACTATAACTCAAGTCCAGACTCATTTCCCATTAGCCCGAATTTAATGTTTGTGTTCGTCGTACATCAATGTATAAACCCATCCCCACTAATTAAAGGCAGCAGAGCAGAAAAAGATAACACGTGCAATGTGCTTAATGCATTTCTTCAGTTAAAACATAAATGAATACATAGAAGCATGGAGGGCAGTGAAGGTGTTGAAACAAACTCTGCTATTGAAACGCATTTCCTTGTAATGGGCCGTTGAAAGCAACTGGATCAGTACTTCAGCTCTCGCAGATGGTAACCAGGACCTGGGAGCACTCGCTGGATGCATAACTGGGAAACAACGTCAGGGTCTCTGCGGACCTATACTTTGCAGTTTTTAATCCCAGAGTAGCACAGAAAGAGCATATCACAGAAGAAAAACAGTAGTAGTTTTTTTTTAATTTGGGTCTGGACCTATTCTTAAGTAAAAAGCTAGATTCTACTCACCAAAAACATTCTGACCTTCTGGTGAGAAAAAGGTTTTGGTCAATTAAAATTTCATTATTAACACAATAAAGCTAATAATTTCTCGTGAGCTGGTCAAGCTAGAGCAGTCCATCACGTCTGACAGTTTGCTAATGTGGTTTTAAGTGAAAAGAGCAGAGGACCATATTGATTTCTCTCATCAGTAGGACAAGCACTCCGGTAACTTCACTTTTAAGTAGCTACACAGAAGTATTGTATTATCTGCTACACAAGTGCTAAGGAGATTTTCAAAGACTTAAATGATAGTTTGGCRCACAAATCTACTACAGACTAATGTGATGTTGGCACCCAATCCTCGTTGTGGCCGAGACTTTCTCCTGCTGCAAAGGTTCGATTAGTTAAAGATACCAAAGAGCAAAAAAACACAACAAATGCAGAGCTGACGGTTCTCAGRTCACCTCTGTGATATCCAAAAATACACTGGAGTACATGCACATCCAGTACCAAGCTGACCTGGAATTTCTCTCTCAAATACAGTCCCCCACGCTTTACTATAAGTGCAGTTTTATACAACTTCCCTATAACTGTTCAGAACAATTAAAATTGCAACTATGCAAATTCCTCACTTCTACAAGAAAAGATACATTCCATTGTTTCAAGAGGAAAAAATAAAAAGATTTGGTAAGATTTTAATACGAATGCTATGGGTCATCATCCTCCTGATTTAGCAATCTGTTTACTTCGGAGTTGTCGTCTTTTAATCCCACAACAGTGCAAAAGGTCCCAATCTATGCCCTGTCCATTTAACACGCTGCTGCTGAATATATTCCATACTGACCTATAGATTTATTTAGCCAACACTGGACTCATATTTCTTCCCCCTAAGACCTAAAAGATCTCTCGGTGACTCATCTCAATGAAAAGAAGAGATCAAACAGGCAGGCATTTTTTTCCTTGAAGTACCGCTTTCAGAATATTTTTTGGTGCAGCACCTATGAAAGTGTTTAAACCTGGTTTACACTGATAGATCTCAGAAAATAATTGTAAATGGAGATTCATCATCTGACGAGGTATTTTCCCTGCAGGGATCTCGTTTTATCCCAGTGATATTCAATAACTTTCATCTACAATTTGAAAGAAAATATAAAACCCACTGCTTGTAAAATGTGCAGCTGTCACAAAATCTCAGGGGATGGGAAAATAGATAAATTATTCAGACTAATCTGTAGTACCTACTAATGCTAACTTCTTCCAACTAGAGAGAGCTTAATAGCAAAGGTCATGCAGCTAGGAGCAAAGAACACAGGTCACACAAGACACACCACTACATGAATGAATGAATACTGGAAAGGACTTGGGGATAATGGTGGACAACTTCCAACATGTGAGCTGCAGTTATTTCTGATGCTAAGGAGGTGGAGGCAAACAAAAAATAATATTAAGCAGGGAGGTGAAAAAAACAGAGGATTTACACATGGACTGAAGTTAACCCCAAAGGTATTTGGGTGTTTAACTGTCTTTGAGGATTTGAGTCCATCCGATTTAACAAAAGGCGCCGAGGAATCTGTGATGGGATCAGATCTGATCCGTATCTCTGTGTGGTCAGTCTGCTCCTATGCCTGTGATGCTTCTGCTGCTCTCCAAGCATCTTTCCAGACAGCTTTCTGCCCTTTGTGTTATGTGATATGTTCTTATATACTAACACCATGTTTCCAAAACCTTTCCTCTCTACTGTTATTATCCTAAACTGGTAGGATATTTTTGTGTTACTGTTGTAACATTTAGAGGCCTAGAGTTTATTAAAACTGGTGAGACAGACTCTTCATTCAATTGGTAGCTCTGGAAAATATTACTTTGTCTATTCAGTGTTCAATCTGCTTTTCTGTAGTACATTCTCTGTGCATTAGCTTCCCTCTTCTGGGGCAAAAATTGTGCCTTAACCTGTAGTTGTTAGAACAGTCAGTGCATTGATGGCCTACAGAAACACCTAATAATGCAACAGCAATAACAGCAATGAGTTATTACTTTGTAAATGTTAAATGATATACACATACACACACATACACGTATGTCTCAATAAAACCATTCCAGTAGGAATTAGTTTTTCTGGGTTTTGGGTTTGTCTTACAAAATAATCAGTAAGATTGAGAATAGGACAAAGGCAACTTCTTTAAAGGTCTCCCTTCAACACACTTTTGCTGGATGACAAATTCTCTCTCTCACTAGCACCTAGGTGCACATAAGGGAATATTATATCTCATATATTCAATCAGATCATGGCTGAAGAAGGTACTATATGTACATACAAATGCCTTTTCCCTACTTTGCAGAAACGATGTCCCCACTGAGCATGATTTTGCAACATGCATGGAGCATGCCTCCAAGGGAGGTCCTCTCTTTGATGCCTTAAGTCCTGCCCTCTCTTGGAGGAATCAACGGTACCACTGCAGCTTCCTCAGCACTTTGTAAGGAAGTAGAGGGTTTGGGGGAGCTCTCATTCCCCCTCACCTCCCTCCCCATGTGGTAGCTATTTTTTGGGGGGCATCCAATCCTTCTACCAGAGGAAAAGCAACATTTTTTAAAACATCTCATTAGCAGAAAACGTAATGAATGAGCTTGTATGTGGGCTGGTGAAAAGGGCGGGGGGGGGGGAGGAAAGAGGAGAAAGAGAGAGCAGAGGAGCACACGTCCTCATTTAGATGTCGTTTTCCTATTACTTTAAACAATTTTGCTAAATTTAGCATGCCTTCTGAACCCTTTTGGTTTAGTTTTATTTTTTTAACACTAAAAGTATTTTAAAGTCTCTCCTTTATTTGCATTTCTCGCTTTGCATATTGTTTTTGTTTTCTTAAGGAAACTGGCAGCTGAAATGCTGTTCTAAAAACAAGTCACAAACATTTAGTGGTGTTGCCATTTCAAACACCAGACTCAGCTGAAACTGCTGTGTGGCAAGACTGTGCTGTTTCAGCTGCTGGAGCCCTCAGAAAGGGCAAAAAATGCTGAATAAAAACAAAATATAAATCTTGAATCAACAAAATTCTGGGCTTTGTTGCAAATCACCATCCTTCAACAAAGCCCAAAACACAGGATGCACTATTCTTTGAAAACACCAGTAGCCTATATTACCCCTTTCACCCAGCCGTCCCAGCTTATGTGGTCCCCTCTACCGTAATAACCAAGTAACTTCACGATGCCCGACATTGCTATTTCAAAACAGATATTTCCATTTTGCAAATAATGAACCAAAGTATCAATGGAAAATCAAAGACCAGATCCACAAGGTGCTTAGATGCTTAGCTACCATAGATTTCAGCAAAAATTTGACCTTAGTAGCTTTCCCAAGCTCACACAAAGAAGGCAACATAGTGGTGAAACCAGCTACCTCTCCTGAGGTCTAGACTATAGCCTCTGCTGTAATTACTCGCAATTTCTCCTGTGTAGGGCTACTGGACACATTCTGACATTTGCATTAACCCAAATTACTCTATCAGTACTCTCACTGAAACAAGAAGCACACATGTGCACGAGGAAGGCATGCAAGGGACCCATATATTAGCACTGAAATATCCACATATTTGCTATCCCAGTTCACAACATATTTTTCTGAGGAGATAAATATAGCACTAAAAGAAAAGACATCGATTTTTGTTCTAGGGCCAGATTCTGATCTGAAATTCTCAGGGCAGGCAGCCTGTAAAACCTGCTACCATAGTGCATATGGGCAGTTGATCTTAGCAGATAACTCAAGAAGGTTTTTTAGCAGTGTTTCTGTTGCGAAATAGAGAGAAGTCRACTAGCTGCCAACAGCTCCCAGTAAAGCTCAATACCTAATAACATGGCCAACTATTATTGCCTGATGAACAGCCTGCAGCATTAACACACTGCTTCAGTACTGAAGCTTTGTCTTACAGGTAGCTAYAACCCTTTGCTCCACCTGCAAACAGTCCCTGAACCACGCTGTGCTTACTCCTCAATGGAAGCGCCTACGAGCGCACAGACTTCATCCACTGTGTCACAATGCAGAGGAAAGCGGTATCCACACGCACACTGCCCAAGCATAGAAACACTGTAGGCACTYCTACAGATCTTAGGAGAAGGCAGGGAAGGAGCCAGCATTGCGAACTGGCAGAGTGGGAGCACCGTCTGAAAGAACTCATGAAAACCGTGAAGGAGGCAGTTGCACTGGATCATCACCACCACCATCTCCAAGGTCAGTACCAGCTTGTTAAGACACTACTGACTGCTCAAATGCTTACAGAGTTGGACAGCATCAGTTTTATAGTGTCTTCTGCCAGTGCATGCTTTTCCAAGCAGATTTAAGGGCTGCATAAATTGAGCTAAGAAGTCTATAGGTCACTTCTCAGTGAAAGAGAAGAGAGCAGTTTCACAAAAATAGTAACTTCAGTGAGTGCTTTTGGACAAAAGCCAAGAGATCAAGAGGAAGGATCCTATGGCCTGGACTTCTCTAGACAAAGGAGTAATACCTATTCATGGCTGACTCTTCAAAGTAAGCTCTAATTTACTCACATCTTCTCAAGAATACTTGCTTTCTGTTCTGGTGAGAAAAAAGGAGCATGCGCCTACTTCATGAAATAAGGAAAAAAATAGCAAGATTTTCTTTTCATATTTGAGATTGTTAGCAGACTCTGTGTCTGTGGGACTTTTCATTTCAAAATTAGCTGTGCACTGAAGAGAGCCTGGAACAGCAGAGTTTTTATGCTTCCAAGTTTCGAGATGGCCTCAGAGTCCAGCTCTCCTCTTCTCTCTCATTTCTGGAATACTTTTTGACAGTTAACAGAATCAATGACCACAAAGCAAAGTAGTCTGCCCAATCCATCAGGGCCTAAATGAGAAAAGAGGAGGAGGAGAGAGAGAACCTTCTAATGACAGGAAGGGGAGAAGAGGTGTAGATTTTTTTTGGCTTTATTCATGAGCATTTCCTCATGAATTCTGGGAGAGAGTCAGGAAATAAAGATAGCAGCCAAGATTCACCTTCTGAATCTTTTTAAAGGGGAACTAGACAAAAGAAGTGGTAGCAAATAAAGGAAATGCACAAGTAACCTTTTCTGTGCAAGGCAGATGCTACCTCTGTACACAGAGCTGGCACAAAACCAAGGTACAGAGATTCTTTGAAAAATTCTCAAGTAAATATCAAAAACATGAGTATGCCGATAAAAGCAGTTTTCTAAAGTTGATGGAAAAAGAGTGGGTTGATGTTCCTGAGAAGAGAGGGGCCAAAAAGATTCCCAAGTTTGGGGGAAGGAAGGAAGAGAGAAGAGATGGAGAAACCATTTATCTTGAATCTCAGTAAATGCCAACAGGCTCCAGAGAAGAGAGAAGAGCACCTGCATTGGAGCCAAGAGCCATTTCTGTCCTTCCAGAAAAGCTCACCTGCCATTCTGAAATGAGCACGCAGATGTGCCTGAAATCAAGCCTAGCAGACAACACCAGTAACACCCAAGACTTGGGACCTCCTCTTTTTCAAGGGTTTGCCCTCTTACCCTGTTCTCCCCATCACAGATACATTCATTACTAACATTCAGCATCCCTCCTCACCACAAGCATTTCTCAGATCCCTACCAAGGGGGAAGATCCGGGAACGTCACTTCTCCTCTTTCCCCAGCTCATCCCAGTGCAGCTCCCGCAGCCCGGCCCAGCCGCTGCTGTGCCCTAGCTGGGGAGCCGGCGCTCCCACAGGCAGAGGGAGGCCAGCCTTGCCTGCAAAGCTGGTACAGGATTCGGGAGGCGAGGAATAAGCAATCGCCCTCCACCAGATACAACAGCTGGCTGCCGATGGCCCTGCTCACCTCTCAAGGGGTCATAGTAAATGTTATGCTTCCCGTGTGGTTGCCAAAGAGAAGACGAACTCTTGGGGGGGCAGAGGGGGTAAGGCGAAAAGATGGGCAAGGAAAAACTGAAATACGGAGCGGGTTTTCCAAGGGCTTCTCAAACACCCCCCAGACACGTTCCCTACCTCCACAAGGAAACCTGCCCCAGAAGGAGAAAGCCCGAAGCTCAGGTACGGAGCGGCAACCGCAGGCTGGCAAGCGCGCGAGCCCCCGCCACGCCGGGAGCAGCTCGGGGCAGAAGGCGCTCAGGGCTGCGCACAGGGGCTGCCCCACCTGGCTGCCCTTTGGGTGGTAACACAAACCCTGCTCAGCCACCCTCCTCCTCTCACGTAGCCGCACGCCGCGTCAGCCGTCACCTGCGAGGATGGAAGGGAAGGAAAGAAAAGAGACTGTTTCATTTCTAACGGAAGGTAGTTTTCATGCTTTCCGGTTGCACAGAGGAGCAGCAGGTTGCCAGCGAGCAACCACCACCTGACATCAGTAAGGTTAAGAGCCCAGAAGACGTGCCCGCCTGTAATACCGAGCAGGATCTTTAGTTAGGAGAAGAACAATCTCCCCTCAAGGCAGCGACTGAGTGGATCCCCAAGCAGAAATCCTCTCCCTGCAGCAAATCTGGATT
>NW_020451071.1:2718716-2745326 GCF_003343035.1 Apteryx rowi
AAAAAAAAAAAAAAAAAAAAAGGGAGACTAAAATAAGCTGTTATTTGTTGTGTAAATTTTTAAGACATAGAAAAACAAAACCACTTCCAGTTCAAAAGTTAGCCAAGTGTGTAACAAGTGTATTACATCAACTTAAATAATAAATTTAATCTGCTAATATTTTCAACACCATACTTAGTTCTAGCACACTTTTGAATTCCTGTAACACTATTTTTAAATAAATCTTTTCACTGAAGAAAACATCAATACATCAAAACTATTTTTTAAACTAACAAGTTTCCTCTTCGCAAAGCAATTATTTTACATACTGAAAAGGGTTCCATAGCACCCTACACTTCCAAATGACAAATATCAGTAATAGCTGGATTGAAAGCAAACTAAAACCTACCCCCAAAGCAGCAGCGTCTGACTTACGAAATAAACATTAAATATTTTCAGGCAGAATTGAACAACTTWTTCTTCCTCAAAGAAAAAAGTATGCATGCACACCTGCTGCTCTATCAATCTAAGCAGGAAATCATTTCAGTGCTGCATCATAAGTAGAAGAAAAGCGCTTATTAAAACATTAATCACAGTCCATTATATTCTGATTCCATGCCAGAAGTTCCCATTACATCACTGCAAATATCTATTAACCAAAACCTGATTCTGACAAGTTACAGAAGTGTAGTGTTTAGGATTTAGTAATGTAAAAGTCAGTTTTAAAAGAACAGTTCCACAATTGATTTTGCAGTGGCAAGCAAGTATAATTAATTGTTTTTGTGACATTTATTACTGCAATGGGGTTGATTTAACTGGTGTTTCTACTGTAAAATTATTCAAAAATTATTTCAAACTTCATCTACTTTTATTAAACACATTTATTTTGAYGGTATTTAATACCCAGGGCTGGCTAAACAATTTTAAAATGTGCTGGATATGCTAGTACATGTAAAAACTGTATTGTCTTGTGTAAATATGGGCCTTGTTTAGAACCACGTCTCACAGGAAATTATGCCAAATGAAAACCATCTCCCCTTCTCCACTCCCACTGAAAAGGATTTACGTTTTTACATTTAATACCAGTTAAGTAAAGAAGCAAAACTATGGTGGCATTACCTTCAAGCCCGAGCAATAGTTCATCTGCAAAGCCGGACTATGTTCAAACCACTATTTCATTATTAGAAACATGGTCTAACTTGAACGCCTCAATTTTGAAGAAAGGTGGACAACTCAATTCTTTCCGAAAGCTTGGCACTGCCCTATTTGTTCACCTAGAACAGGTTTTTGGTTATTACTACCAAAGGTTTAAAAACAAAACCATGAAAATCAGTTCCTAAGTGCGCGTGTTCGGTCTCCAGCCAACCAACTTAGTTGTGGGTGCTGTCCTCAGCCCAGCGTGAGCAGCCCCATGCAAAAATCAAAGTCACCGAGCACGAGCTGAGCACACACACAAATGTATTACGGCCCTAATCCTGGGGAAAAAAAAAAGAAAAAAAAGGAGGGGATATTTTTCAAAAGTGCTGAATATATAGTTATTTCTGAAGCTGTACGTCTAGTACCACCAATCTTCACGAGACCGCTGTGCGCTCGGGGATCAGCCATGGGTGTTGCTCAATGCTCCATGTATGTAAATAGACAGGTTTACAGTTTACCGGCCTCCTTGCAGGGTTGGTCGGCAGAGGCAAATCACTGCCCGGACCGCACCGCGAGCCAGCTCTGGCGTCACCGGCGAGCTTATTCTGCAACACGCACCCTCCGAGTGGGCGTCAGGCAACGGGGTAATGTCTCATCCATTTGGTAGCGAGACTGATTTGAAATGAAAGCAGTGGATGTTACACATGACTAATAATTAAAGCACCCACTGATTATACCCACATCCTGCAGATACTGGCATTTAAGAGACCCTGATTTAAAAGCACCTTGTGTCATTAGTTTCCATGACGAATAAAAAGGTGTCTGGAAAGCACAACACCAAGAACAGCTGTGCATTTTTTTTTATTTATTTTTTTTAGGCTTGGGTTCCTGTCTTCCTCCCCTACCTCCGACATACATGAACCTCTAAACACAAAACACACCCAAACTAATAACCTCTTTGCTGGTCCTTGGACATCTTCCAATTCCAAAGATCCAAAAAGCTTCGGTTTTCCCCTCCTTTTTTTAAGTGATGCCATAAGCATCCAAACTAAAGCAGCCTGGCTTCCTATGGYTTGGGGTCTTGTGGTTGCTTGCAAGCTCCAACCAAAGCTTTTCTCCCACAGTTAGGACATTTATGAGGTGGCTCACTCCCATACAGCTTCTCTCGTGTCTAGCAAGTTATGAGCCTACTATGCAAGTTGAGGCACTTCTAGCACCCCGCTCCATATCCAACCTCTCCTTTCCATGCAGCAGCTAGGATCCTAGTTACCTGTGAAACCTCCGCTGCTCCACTAAATATGACCACAATCAATGAACAGATGCAAAAACTCCTGGAATGAAGAGAGATACGAACTGTCCCCCTTCTTTCTTGTGGGTGTGTAAGACTTGTTTTTTTTGTTTGTTTGTTTTTTAGGAAAACAGAAAAAATACAGAAGTGAAAGCGTGACTGGACATCACGAACTCTCAGAAAAGTTCTCCAGCTTTCCAAAATGTTTCTCCAGCATGATCTAAYATGGGGAACTGCAGGGTCATTTTTAAACAGGAAAACAGAGACAAGCAGCCCAACCCTTGAAAATCTTGTCATACGTCTTATCAGGTGTGAGATCAGTTACATACAGAGAATCAAATTTATGAATGGAGTTACTGACTTTGGCAAATGGTATCATTCTCTGGGAGGAGGCCCCTTACTCCTACCACTTTACACTCTTCAGACAAACTAAACATTGTTGACTTGTGATCACTGTGAGAAATACTACCCATCACGAACAAGCTGGAACAAAACTATCTGAAGAAAGTTTAAAAAGTCATAAGCAACAGCTTGAAAAGCTGCATAAAGCTTCAACCAGGACTCCCCCTTGCTTCTTTCTGCCATTTCAGAAAACTTGCAATCCATCTTTTGATTCATTTGACACATGAACAAAAATTTTCATTTAGGAAGGCTGCTTTATGACTATGTCTATCAGTATCCCAGTCAAGAAGATGCATCATTTCTGACATTATTTTCCTCTTATGGGGTCTATTTTGCTGGCTGTCCCATCCAATCTAACCATTTTCATTATATATAAACTCCCCCTTCTTGGAAGAACAGTATTAAAGGGTCTAGGAAGCCCCCCACCCCCTTTTCTTTTTAAGGCTTCCTTCTTGCATTTTTACTACTTTATGGATTTTTTCACATGCCTTACAGGGCAAGTTCAAAACAGGATAACATCTGAGGCTAACTAATTAAAAAGATTAATATATCCAAACGAGCCCTTTAGAAAACCATGCTAGTGTCCTGACTTACTTGGAACCAGTTTGCCGAGACTGCTGCAAAGCAATTCCTGGTCCTGACATCCCCCCACCACTCCTTGCCGTGGAGAACAAAGCAAGAGTGATTCGCAGATGTCAGTCCAGAGGAGGAGATCTTCCTCTCAGCAGCAGTCCCCGATGAGCTACTCAGCTCTGCTTTCCCATATTCTCCATGACCTTCATCACACAGACTTTGGTCTCCATCATTAGGTGCTCCTCCCTCTGTAGTCTAACCCTGGGCTTAAAGTATTTTGTGGCTCTGTTCCTCAAGGAACTACAAAAGCTGAGGACACTGATGCCCTCCTGCTGCTGGAGAAAGGATCACTCTTACATGTGCAGACCATGTAATTTTTCCACCATCTTGTGGAAACTGTACAATTCCCAGTGCAATGACACATCTGACTGAGGAATCAGAGGAAGACTCAAAAGGGCAATACAACAGACTGGAAGAGAAGCAAGAAAGAAAATGTAAAGAAAGAAAGAAAATATTGAGCACACCCTCAAAAAATAGCACATAAATTTGGAAAAGCAATGGGAGATCCTAAACTGACTTCTACAAAAGTGTGTTTGTCTAAATAAATGCAGGACAAATAAGGAGCAAAATCTGTGAACATACAAAATCACAGGAGAACAATACATCAAAAGCGATATAACTGTAGTGGATGATGGAAAGGATGAAAGTAGGGGAGGATTATCAACAACAGATAAGAACTACCACAGATCACAGACCATCAGATATTTTTAAATGGCAATTTGGTGAGACACAGAAGAGCACAGAAAACAGGTTTTTTCACCTCCCACTGCACTGTAATGCCTCGGCAGACAGCTTCACCTGACACTGGTTCAGCTGCCTGCTCAGCAGTATTGCTTCTACACCTGCAGAGACAGGACAGGGTTTGTCTCCTACCAGTTTCAGTTATAAAGCCCATAATATTATCTTCATTTTCTGAAGCAAGTTTAAGTATATACTAGTTAATCAAGTAGTGCAGTTTGCCAGATACTTCTCCATTCCTTATGTTAAGGGCCTGATTTTTTTTTAATATACATATATTATATGTATTTTAATAAACACCATGATTTAGTATTCTGCAAGCCCACACTACAAAAAGACTATTCTGGAATAAATGGTATAATTACATTTCCTACAGCGACCTTGTAATCTCTCGAGTATTTATTCTAGACTAAACAGCCTTACTCAGCTGCCCTGTGTCTGATTGTCRATGAAAGAAGGTTGTTTGACAACTGCTTCGAGCAGAAACATATTTTTTCCATGATTGCATGAAAAAGTGAAAAACATTACCAGACTAGTATTCCGAGTGCAGAGACTCATGTTAGATCGATGAGTTAATTTTGAAAGCAAACGCCAACAAAAACAATTACTATGGACATTCTGCTGTCATGGCCAGCTTTTGAGGTTAATTTAGTGGTGCGTGTACAACAACGGCCAACTTTAAATATAAGAAACTACATGGTGCACGCAGGCTTCCTCCTTTGTTTCTTTATACATTTTCCATATTCTCTGCTTTTATAACCCTCCCGAGACCTTTTACAGTTACCAAACCCACACTATACCCACAGGTGGGCGGGCAGGAAGCAAAGCTCTCCGTTTCATAAGCAGTCCACTTTTAATATATTCAATTGCTAATGACCTTGACAGAAGAGCTCCATGCAAAACACCATATACTACAGGGTGTCGTTTGAAATGCTCATAGACTTCTCTTTTCTTTCTTTTTTTTTTTGCCAAAAAGTTGATTTCTTAAACAGCAAGATTTCAGGCTTACTAGATGCTGTGCTCCTTTCCTCGGTTTCCATTTGGCTGGAAAAAAATCAGCGCTAATCTACCTCCCCTATATTAAATTTTCCTCCTTCCAAAATCTTACGACAGACCGGGTAGGATCTGTGTGGTAGGCTAAAGCAATGTAAGCCAATTTCTGCATCAGCTCAAATTAACATAGTTGACTAACCGTTCTGTTCCTTGTTCCACATTCTCATCAAGAAGACGGCCCATTCTGCCACATGCACTATTCAATTAAACGTATCCACACAGCATTTCTGTTGTCATTCACTGCTTTTCGTTCAACTATTCATGGTGAATTGAATAATAAAAAAAATTTTTTAAGGCTGTATGCAAATGGAGTTACATCCTTAAAGCAATAATCACTTCTTACCTGCCAATTTTCATTTATTAGGTGCCTGATTTGAAGGTGCTTGAAGCCGAGAGAAATCTTTCTCCTGACTTCCAAGATGCGAGGATCAGGCCCTGCAACAGGAGACGCTGGGAAATGCGGACCACATGCCCTGGTAGCCAGCAGAACTCCTGCAAGAACCAGTGCAGCCCTGGACACGCTCTCCAAAGTGAGCCAAGCTTTCCTTGCTCTCAATCTTTTCATTCTGACCACTGAGCTTATTGAGAAACTATATTCTGTTCAAAGGAGCAGAATGAATTCAGTGTGCAAAATCAATGGGCCAAAGCAGATCAAATAAGCCCTTCATTTGCAGCTTTTCTAAGGTTCAAGAAATAGCTCAATACCCCCATCACAAAGACAGCAGATGTAAAAAAAAAATCACCTGCTGCAACTTTTAAAGCCCAGTGGTCCTGTCACCCACTCAAAAAAMCCCCCCAAAACAAACAAACAAAAAAAACCCACCCACCAAACATCAGTCATTTTACTGCCTTGAGTTTAATGCAGTTTAATGCATGATGCTTTATCCAAAACTAATCTTGCCAAAGACCAGATCAATTATGGCTTAAGAATAGTTTGGAGAGCATCCTTACTATTGCCTTATTAAAAAAAAAAAAAAAATCACTGTGACTGACAGCAAAGAAGTTATACTAGTCATTTCTAGATTAAGTGCTAGAACTCTACATGTGTTTCAAATTACACTACAACACTGTACAACAAAAATATGCAGAAATTTTCCACTTGAAATGAAGGTTAAAAATTAAATGTTAACAAAGCTATAGCAGATCTGAAATCCAGCCTTCTCATCTTAATTCAAAATTTAAAATGACTGAGCTGTCCTACACTATAAAGGAAGAACGAATCAATTCAGTTGTGCATTATTAAAAGCACAGTTGGCTAAATCATGCTCATTTTACGTACAGAATTCCCACAGAATTCTGATTTTGCTTCAATATTTACCCTCAGCTCTTAAAACAACATCTTGCTGAGATTTAACTTTCAATTAACAGAGAAGATATATTACCTATCCTCATTATTGTTCACCACTGAACTTTATTTTTGCACCATAGTTAAAAAAATTAAATAACTTGAGTATTCCTCCTAACATTGTGGTTATTCTTGAAAGCAAATTGATAGATCAAAGTCATTTTTCCTCAAGAAAAATCTTAGATATTTTGGAGCAACAGTCAAACTCTTTTTTATTTTTTTATATTCACATGTATGTACTCAAGATGCATCTCTCCAGAGTTAGGTAGACAAACACAGTTTTACTTTAAGCATACCAGGTCTGACTTGTTTACAATGTCTGCACAGAAGTTCGCTGTTAAGGCAAAGCATTTAAGTTGAGTGCAAACTAAATTTTTAAGACATACCTGTAAATTAAGGGCCCTTTATATCGCGAGAACGGCATGGACGGGACCTGATGCTGTGTTAGAATAGGATCCATCCTGGATTACAAGAGACTGTTTGCAAACTTTGAGACATGACATTCACACCTCTTTACTGCAAATTTTAATCGCATAAGCAGGTTTTCAATTTATAGTAACTTACAGAAGTAGCTTGTGTATAGCTCTTGCACAGCTGTAAATACTTGGTGTGAGAATGCAATGTAGCAGCTCCTGCTAGCCTTACATACTCCCACAAATAATCCCAAGAATGTCTTTACATTTTTCAGGACCTCAAACAAATGTCATTTTGATCCTCAGAGTTTTTTTTGTTTTTGTTTCTTTTAATCAAAATTACATAACAAACTTACGTTTTTAAGTCAAGGGAATTACTCACATGACAAAGCAAACTAATTTCCATCCCCATCCTGTTTTGCTTTTTCACTGCTTGGCATGACAGTTATATTTTGCATTTCTTTTGATTTGCAGTATCAAAGTCCTAGATATTCCAGACCTCTGACCACAAAGACAAAGTACTTAGCTAAAACATCAAAAAAAAACAAAAGAAAAAAAGCCAGCTTTTTTTTTTTTTTTTGCCCCTCTTGGAAAACCCAGAACTAAAATAATAGCAGCCAGTGCCTGAGCACCCAGACACTCTTGCTGTTTCTCTCGCACACGCTTCCTCTCCCTGAAAGCCAAGGTAGGTCAGACAGCCTTGCAACGACTTCAGCAGATCAACAGATTTGGGCTGATTTGAACAAAGACGACATTCCCCACTTCGAACACCCAGCTTTAGTCAAATGACACCAGCCTAACAGCTCCTCTAACAGCCCTGTAAGACAGGGCTCTCTAAACTCAACTGCCACCAGCAGATTGCCTTCAGCTCCAGCCAGAAACCAGTGATTCCCCAATGCACATCACTGAACACTTCAGTAATTCAGAGTAACCACAAAGTCACACAGATATGTGACCATTAGTCATCACCAGGGGAAAAGCAGCTCTAGAGCCTCCCTCCAGGATGGGTAAGTTACGGTGATTCAAGACTCAAGGTCAGCATCACGGCTTTGTGAGACGTTTTTGTACATCTCTTCTTCCGTTCTTCCTTTCAAGTCATTTGATGGGTGCAGACGAACATGAGCCAGCCTAACATGCTAAACACAAAACCAGAAGCACAGGTGGCCTTTGCTACCTAGGTCAAATCCTCCCCAGCCTGGATGGAGTATGGTCACAGTCATGAGACCATCAGCCACAGAGACTTCCTTGCAGTAACCCAGCAGATGTGCAGTCAAGGGAAGCTCTATCAGAGGCTAGCACTGAAAAAGCTTCACTCTCCTGCCAGAAGGTTAAATACTCCACCAGTTAGTGTAGTACATACTGTCCCCAGAAAGCCATGTAATTCAAGATTATTGCCTATATTGTGTTACTTCAGGAAAATCTTCCTACATTTGAAGGGGGAGAGGGGAGAACAAAACCCTAAACATACTACTGCCATTTGTATTGACAAATCTATTTCTTCATTATTCTCAGATTTCCAACACAATAGCAAAAATACATCATATGGACATCAATGCTTTTCTGCAGTGAACATAAAGAAGAAAATTTACAGCCCCAAACTGAAAACAAATTTCTAAAGACAGTTTCAACATAATTTCCTATTTTGCAAAACATGCAGAATCCATACAGAACGGCAGTGGAAGGATACAGAATCAAGTTTATTGGACTGCACGCAATGTTTCTTGTAAAGCCTAATGAGCAAATAATACAAGGCAACTTAAAAAGCAATTTTCTTTTAATTAAAAAAGATCCCTAACAAGTGTTCGAAGAGATCCCTTAAGGATTCTCCCTTTTTCTTGCTCTTTGCTAGAAGCCTTCTTGTCAACTGCCTCTTCCATTACAGCAGTTTACTAAGAAAGAAACTGCCACACTTATGCTGAAATCTAAAGTGAGCCTTGCAGAAGGTAAGAGGTTAAGATCTGAATATTCAAAAACCCTRTTCTACTGAGTGCTTTGAAGACAAGAAATTGTCTCCAGGTTGGTAGCATCTTTGCAATAATTCCAGCTCCAGAAACTTGGATGATAACAGCCTGCACATATGAGGGAACTACTTAGCAGCAATAAATAGCCACACTTCAAAATGCAGAACATTAACAAGAACATGAAATTTTGCTATACTTGATGACTAACTATAACACCGTTAGCTGAGCAAAAGCTCTCTAATTTCCAAGGACTGAGGGAAACTCTTCTTTCTTACAGAAAAATGAGGGATGTGGGGAAAAAAGAGGGAGAATCGAAAAATTTAAGTCATTTCACATTTAACCTGTCTTTGTACAATCCCACTAAACATCTTTAGCAGGAGCGGATAAAATTGTACCCAGCTCTTCTGCCTCATTCGGGCAGCTGTATACAGCTGCCCGGAAAAAAAAAACCCAAACCAGGGACCAAAGGACATTAGTGAAGCATTCATCATCAACAGGAAATGCGCATGAGTTCATATAAATACAGAAACAAAAATATATAAACGAATAGTTTTGCATGGTTTAAGGTATTTCAAACACCCAGCGGAATAGGGTTAGAGTTGGGCCAGCTGGGAGCCCACGCCATAGATATATTTGTTTTGGAATCACAGCCTCAGGACCAAGATGAACCCTTCTGGTGGGCATGGCGCAGCCCTTGCTACCACTCCTGCTGCTCTTAACTCCTTCATCACCTCCACAGCCAAGCAGAACAACCCTGGTTATGACGCTCCGAGGAGAAAAATTACACATTTGTAAGAGTGTTTGCAAGGAAAAAGGTGTTGCTTGCAAACCCTCCTCCAAATACACTCACACACCTGCTTGCACTGAGACCATGCTAGTTGAAGCAGTTTCTTTTGCAAAGTGTTGGATTGCCTTCAAACCAGCATCCCAGGTGTGTAGATGAGATGGACATGGACAGCACAGAGTTCCYGACTGACCTGGGTGCCAGCACTCACCTGGTGGAGGAATACGTGCACAGACAACGACTGGGAACCCTCTGTGCACAAGCAATTTTTCTTTCCCCCCAAGCATTTTTGTTTGTGAGAAGACTATGGGCTGAGAGGGCCTCAAAGCTCCCCTCGCACTGGAGATCCCCCATAGCTGTGCTCCACGCATGGGGTGAAAGCTGAACCTGGCTCTGCCCAGATTTAAACAACTAACTGATATTTGTCTTGCAGAAGTTGATATCAGATAATGAAAATTACAGCCATCAGAATGACACAAAAACAATAAAAATGGAGACAACCTCAACTCTAGACAGCCCTGAAATTTTATGAAGCACCACTGCGTTGCTTATGTGCTTAAAAAGCGTTTATTCACCCCTATCATTTTCTGGATGAGATGTAATTTCTCCTGTGCCGCTGCACTAGATGGGATTCCTCTTTGATTTCAGTAGTCCCTGACTCTGTATATTAAAATGTCTCACTTTTGTCCAGGACTCTGTAGCTTCATTTTTCCCATGGGTACAAAGGTAACCACCTTTTCTAAAAACAACAAAACTTTTTTTTTGTTTTAAAAGCTCATTCTTGCCTTGCCATCCTGCAAGTTCATTCTGCCACATAGCTTTCCAGCCTCTGTAAGCGCTTGCGACCTTAAGAATTAAAGCACGATCAGGTCAGTGACACTTCCTGCCCAAGTGCCGTTGCAGCCACTAACCCTTCTCTAGGGAGCAGACCTGTCCCTTTGGGACCTCGCACCCTCCATCACCCTGGCACAGCAGGCTCCCAAATTCTCTTCCGAGCGCGGCTGCACACCATGACGCAGCCGAGCCGCTGGCCCAGCCCTGCGTTATACTTTTTGACAAAGTTAAGCTCCAGGCTTCATTTCTCACAAACACAGTTTGACTGTGGACAGCAGTCAGCAAGTAAACCTACCCTTTTCCATGGCAAAAGGCCCAACTTTAATATTTTTACTGGCTTACAGCTGGGTAAATTAAGCCCCAGATTTTTATTTATTTATTTTCTAATACCGTGCAACTGAAAATGAACAGCTACTTCACTACGACTGCCAAGGACAACCTTAAAAAACACTAATGCAATCCAGTCCAGCTCTCAATAGATCTATAAAGGCTGGAGGACCAAAAATTTTTGCTTATCCACCCAAACAAAATGTTGGTTGGGCAGGAAGTCTAATATTTCGTTAAAATTCTTAAAAAAAAAAAAAAAATCTATGTGCTAGCAGAGTGAAGATGGTAACAGTCCCAGATAAAATGCCATGAAATGGGAATTAAAACTTGCTGTGTTACTTACCCCAGCCTTCCCAGCATTTCCAGCTCTGGAACTTGTGGTCCATATGTCTCCACTTGCAGAGGCTGATACTCATACAAAGCTTCCTCTAGTTTTTGAATGGGAGCTAAGGAAATATGCTGACCCTGTTAAAAAAAAAAAAATAGCAAAAGATTTCTACACACTGGGTCAAGGTTTTGGTTTGACTCGTTTAAAAAGGTTGCAAGAAAAGGTTTACACCATTAAGTTGGACTGGACTGAGACCATCCCATTAAGAACATATTGTCTGCTATATCAACCGTTCCTTCATTATTTTAATTTTTTTGACTGGAATTTACAGTTTGGAAGTAATGTTCCATTAGCTATAATCCTTTAGACAGGGTAGGAGGGAAAGGGGAAAGAGTTTTATTGAAGGAAGCTTACCGTCAGAGTACAACTGCTTCCAGTGTCGCTAGTTAAATTGTTATTAGGTAAAAGTTTTGTTTATCAGAAGTAATATCAAACAAATGTCTCTGAGCAAGCTTATTCGATTCTGTAATCAATGATTTCCTGAAAGCCCTAATTAGAAAGGGAAGCCGCTTTCACTTCTCTCTGCAGGCTTTGCAAGCTACCATATATAATGGCTCTCAAGATAGATTTTTACAGTGCAATACAATTAATTCATTCAGCAAATTCCCATTTGTTTCATAACTAAAAATTACAGAAACACACCGACATCAAACTTTAATTCCAGATGGTACTTTTGCAAGTCCTTCAGACCACTGAGAAACAGCTAGACTTCCCCCCTGTCCCCAGGTCCCTATCACTCCAAGCTCTCACAGAACAGGAGACTTGGGGCTGCAAAGGAGGGGGCAGGAGGATCTGAGATAGAGCCAAAGTTAACAGATGTTGCTGCATGACATTCTACACTGATCTGTTGATCTTTCACACAGTTTCAATTTTCTACTGTATTCTATGGTGCTCACAAAAATTAGCAGCAGCAGCAAAAAGACACAGAGCGCTCTATGATCTTCCCCAACAGAGCCTGGCTTCCCCCGAAAGAAATCTGGCTTCACATCTGCAAAACGCAGGAATTTAGGAAAGTGGCAGTATTGTTTTTGTAGACATTTTGTCTGCAACAGATCGGAAGCTTTCCATGGTGTAATGCTGTGTATAAGCCTGGCTCCCACCGGTGATYGCTTACGGAGCTCAGCTTCCCTGGGGCTGCTCATGTAAAGAACTAACCCCTCAAATGGGAACTAAAGGCTCCTAATGTGGGACAAGTGGGTTAAAATTAACTAAAGGAAAAAAAAATCAGGACGGGAAGCTGCTAATTAATTTGTGCAGTCCAGGACAATGACCCTCCTGAATTAGCAGCATGGATATTTTTGTTTAGAGTTGCAGCAAGTGGATAAGAAAATTGAAGACTCAAGTCCTTGAGAAGTGCTATCACGGATCTAGACAAGTAGCTCAAAGAAGAACTGATTTCTATGGAAGTAAAAACAGCTCAAGTTTTCTATTTAGAAATTCATGGTGTGTGTGTATGTGATGAGAACAGATAGCTCTGGCCTTCTCCACACTACTCAGGAGCTTGGAGGGGCTGCTGTTAAGGTGACAGCATCTTGCAGGCAAACATGCAGGAGAAAGCTCTCAAGTTAGCCATGAGTCACTAACTCTACCAGTTGCAGCATACAGTACTGTTATTTCTATGCCACAAACTATTGCTGCGACCGCACACACAAAAATACAGGAAAAGAAAGGTTAAATATGCAGCTTTAACGCTGCTTCATGACATTTTAAGGTACAAACGCAGGGGCTTTTCATATTGTTAGAAGCTGTCAATTTACAATCTATTCAAGTGCACAAAACCATTATACTTTATAACTACATTGATGTGGGTATGTAACACCCCTTGTAAAATATTAATGTTTGAACAAGGCTTTTAAAGTTTTAACAATTTTTGCTTCTCTAACCAAACCTAAGGGAGAAACATATCATCATTTTACATGTGTACACCCTCATCCGGCGAGTGAGAAGTCCCAGTCTTTCCAAATCCAGAGGAATTCTGTTCCAGTCATAGAAAAGAAAATTCAGTTTCAGGCAAAGATCAAAACCATGATAAATATTTTGKGAAATTACTTGTGTGTGGAAAAAGGGAGCAGCTCAGATTGCAGGAGCCACATCTCTGGAGGGCATCATTACAACAGCTGCTCGCTGTTAGCGGAGTTGCCATTGGTGCATTCCTCACACTTTTTTAATGAGCTCTACTTGTGCCGAGATCGGCCAAGAGGCACGGGAAGGCCCCAACAGACAGACCGGGGTCACAAGAAGCCTCTTTCTCCTCCAACATTTATGCTGCTACGCATGCCCATCTCGGTCTGGGGACTCCCAGTTGTCTTCTCAATGTGGGATGCCCAAGGTGCCAAAGGTCAGAAAGGGATCTCTTATGGTCATTTAGTCTCAGAATGGGCAACGAGGAACCGCAAGGGAGTTTCGTATGAACTTTAGGAAGGCTGACTGGTCAGCTTGCAGGCTGTATAGACAGCACTGGCGTATGCATTACAGCAAAGGAACACCAAGCCAGGACCTTCAAACCAGGTGCAGAAACACATGCGTTGCTCTGGCCCAGAGAACAGAAGCAGAACATAGAAAGAGTAGCAGCATATAGAAACCGGGTGTCCTTGAGCTAGCCTGACCTCATGTCCCATGCAGGCCAGGACATTGCAGGTTCCTGTAAGAAGCCCAAGGGCTGGCAGCTGAGCTGAAGCATCTCCTTTGGAAAGGCATCCAATCTGGACCTAAAGCCCTCAGGTCGTAAAGGTCCGGGCACGTCCCACAGGTAAGTTGTTCCAATGGTTAATTATCTTCACCATTAAGTATTCGCAGCTCATTTCTAGTTAATCAAGCTCAGTTTCAAAGCACTGGCTCCTTCCTATGCCTTTCTCAGTTATATACCAGGGCAAGGTGCAAGTGTTAAGAACTAGTATATACTTTTGCATGGCAAAATGATTGCATTAGTTTATGTCGGGCCAGCAGATCCGCACCTCAAAGAGACTGTGCAGCTGTGCGACACAGTTTGCTTCCTAAAAAAACGACTTCAGCTGATGAGCTCTGGCAACATAGATTAGATTCCACTTAGCAAGGGAAAAAAACCTGACTGGTTGCTGTTTCTGCCCTATAGATGTTTGGCCTTTCCTATAGCAGGATTATACTCTGCCTTGACTTCAGAAAGGGTTAGATGGAAGCGTAAGAGTTTCATTTCAACATACATTCTCAGCTGAATGGCCTTGCAATTACATCAGCTCTGTAAATGTTTTAAATAGGAGCAGTCCATACCTACACTGCAGACTCCCTGCAAGGCAAGTACAGCAATTTGGCCGTGCTGGCTCCTGAGCTAGCTGGTTTCCAGCTTGTTTAGATAAATCCAGATTACGCTGAGGTCACAACACTGAATACTGTATAGATCTGTGCRAAAAGGTAGGGATGGAAACCAGTGAAAGTTTGGGATGAGTGGCACCTTTTCCCCTTTCACTGATGCTGGGATAAGGTGCATTTACAACAATTCTTGTTGAAGTTAAAAGGCTCAATTTGACCAATGTTATCTCAGTTAAAAGCCATTTGACCAGTAATATCTCACTTTTCTGTCTCTGCCCCGAGAGGTCCCTAGCCATTTCATAAAAGACTGGTATAAAAGGAAGCTGTTGTGTAACTTCAGAGACATCACAAAAGACAATAGCTATTACTTAGGACTTACACAGCACTTTTACAGATATWAAAAAAAATAAAAAAATTTCACATCTATGAGGTAAGATTTTTAAATTTCCTGTATTCCACCTAGACAGCCAGCCTCACCTCTTTTCAGCTTTAGGAGAGGTTTATTAGCATGCTAAAACCAAAATGAAGGCAGCGGGGTGCAAGCTTCTGCTGCTGCATTGCTTTCTCCTGACAAACCCAAGATCTGACATTGTGGTCATGGGTAAGTATTTCTAATTCCCCTTGGATGCCGTAATGTTTGTGTAAAAGAAACTGACAGTATCCAAATGGAGATAGAAAAGGCTTCCAAGAACACGGACAGCAGCAGACTTCCCTGCCTCCTCTCCCTCCCGCCCTTATCCTCGTGGCGTACGATCTTGTTTGCTTGGCTTATTTYAGGCAGCGTAGCCGTCTCCGGCGTTTCGGAACGTATGGAACCACAGCAGCGCTGCTAATTAGAACGAAGGCATTTGCTTATCCTTCCAGCTTTGTTTATGTAAAAGGCTGCCCAGCGATGGATTTGCCAGCAGCCGATTTTCCATTCGTGCGCTGCGCTGCTCTAGATGAAAGGATGACAGGATTAAATAGTTAGGGGGAGTTTTAATAAAGTCTTTGCATTACAAATGAACCGGACGGCCTGATTTACTTTTCGCTATCCTACGCTGTTTGAGACATCTCTCAGTCAAAACAATAAGAAACAAAAAAAAGGTAGTGAATTTTTGTTTCAGACTGGGATGCAACATGGCATTAAATGAAAAAAAAAAGGGGGGGGGGAATTATATACATAGTAAAAAACTGCCCTTGCAGTGACAAGGAGCTTATTTTACCCAAAACCCAGTAATACCTAACTATGTCCTTTCAGGAAAAGCTGCAGACCACATCAGAGCATCAAAACCAGACTACCAGTGCCCCTTTCCCACCGGGGCTTGGGGAGGGAATCTTGGCAAATGCCCAGTCTATCAGTATTTGCCTGCCAGCAGAAAGCGGTTGGTTTAGCACACTGTTTTGAGGCCAGAAATATCAGCTTGAGGTGCAGCCTTTGCGTTTCTTCCCATCCTTTCTTTTYCCACTTTCCCTGCCTCCAAAACTACATTACCTTCCTTCACCTCCTTCCCTCAGCAGCAAAAAGAAATAACAACCRACTTCTCAGAAACCTCGCAAGTGCCAAGAGGGAAGAGGAGGGAGAATGACAACACCAAAAAAGCGCTAGTAGGGGAAAGAGGAGGAACAGCTATGMCAAAAAACACCCCCAGGCCAGAGGCAGAAGCCAGAGATTGGGGTCATTAAAACTTGTCCAGACAACGCGCGGTTCTGTACTAGAGGTGGCTGCACTAGATGATGCAGCTAAACTTTTTGCTTTAATTTCTCTCTGCTGAGCAACCTATTCAGCTCTGCTATCACCACATGAACAGAATACCTCACACGTCAGATAACAGAAATAGCAATATTTATGTGCTGAGTCTCATTAAGTCAGTTTGCAAAAATGTTATTTTTTTGCATAATCCTCTTCACCATCAGGTCATCCTCCCGTCCAGCGCAGCTCAGCTGGGGTAAGGAGAGCACTGGCGGTTGAAAAGAAACGGAGCCGTTTGCAACGCCAGGACACGGCTCTGCTCAAACACACCCTGAACATCAGCTAAAGCGTACGCAGCCCTGCAGAAAGGTTAACTGAGACCCTCCCCGACTCGCTATCAACTGAGTTTGTAATTACCCACATTCTTACAAGCAAATGTTGAAAAATACTATATATATATTCCTTGAATTTTGTAGTACACGAAATCTTAAACTATTTTACTTTTAAGCTCACAACAGAGTCGAGGCTTTGGAAAGTTGCTTTTGTGTTAACAGAATTTCCTTAGGAACAACGTTAATGCAAATATAATGACAATATAGCCCGACTCAAAAGCTGTTTTTTCAGCTTCCACCCTCCCAATTTCCTATTGACAAACCCATGTCAGCAGTGCTAATATGGCTTTCTGATTAACGGCTTTGACTACAGCAATACCCAGGCAAAGGAGAATGAAACTGATGGATTTGGAGGGCTCAGTTAATATTATTTTAACCTTTACTCTCCTTGTCTTCCACAGCTTTTTTAAATAAACAAGAAAAATGTCAAACTAAAAGGCATAATACCATTCCTTAGTCTAGAACTCCTATGACAGTGGGGKTTTTTTTCCAACATGACTCAAATATTTGATAGCAACGGCTCTTTCTTCTGTTCTTGAAAATCGACAATAAATCTTATTTCTTTACTCAATTATCAAAAGTGCTAAGGGGATATCCCAGTAGCTAGATAGAGAACAGATGATCTCACACAGAAACCATCAAAATTAACACAAGTCTTTCTACTGATCTCACCAAGCTTTGAACCTGAACACATGTGGCAAGACAAAGATAGAAGATTCAAGTACCCGCTTGTCTTTGGGATAGATAATCTCAGCTCTATAGTAACAATCTGCCTAGATTCAGACTTCATTTTTTTCTTAGTAAGTCCATTTGACTTCTGAATGCCAAAACAGATTGGAAAGAAGTGCTTTCTTTAGGGACGGCGGAAGTATAGGAGGAGATAAGAGCACTGGAGATGCTACTGACAAAGACGGTCACATAGATGTGATTTATTACGTGCAAACAGGTATCCGGGAGATTAACCACATCGTTACATGGGCTAAATCACATGCTCGGTTATACTTCCCTCCAAAATTTTCCTTTATAACATTCTGACATAAATAATTATCTGACCCGACTTATCTTTAAGCTCTTGCCAAAAAGCCACATTTCTCTAATCTCTCGGAAGAAATCCTATGCCTGTTGAATATACAGAAATACAGTTCTTCTGGTTCAGCGCCAGCATCAGGATTTAGCAACTACTCTCTTTAGAGGAAGGCAGTCAGTCTTTCACTCTTTGCTCATGTCAGCGGCTCACGCTGCCTGCTTGCTGCTCTGGTCTCCRAGACCGGCTGCCGCAACGCAGCTATGACTCAGGGCATCGCCTGCCCGTTGCTCCACCAAGTCACTTGCTCACTTACGGCCAGAGACTTCAGAGTACTAGCAAGAACGGCCAAGCTTCCCCCCAGCCTCCATCCCTGGTCAAAGGCAGCCCAAGGCGACATTGCTCCTGAAAACGGAGAATAAAAACACAAGAGCGTTTTCGTGCAACTGAGCAGCCCCTGGGTCATGCCTGGGCTTCTCAGCGCTATTTCGCGGTCCTGCTCTGAGCTCCTGGCTCGATCCCAGCTCCTGGGTGCTCACTCTTTCCTTTGCAATCCACCAGACCCTATGCCTAAGCTCAGCTCCTTTTGCACCTTTGGTCGCTAGGAGTACTACCCTAAACACTATTTGGCCAGTTTCAGCTAGAYTGAAGAGCCTTGCTGTGAACTGGCTGCTTTGCAGTGTTCAGACACTGGTTTTGGGGGTACAACTGCACATTTTCCCATTTTTCAGAGACAAATTTTCACTAAAGGTGACTCAGAGTCGATGCTCTGCTCAGTGTGCTATGCCCTTTCCCAGCGCGCTACGTTAGCAATACAGCATTAAGCAGAATTAAGCAAACTTTTGTTGCATTTCTACCATCAGACTTCTGGAGCYGTGATCACTTTGACTTGGCTATCAGCAAACTCACTCTGCAGCAGCCAGTCTAATTACAGGATTAGAGGCCTTAATATAATATTGTTTTAAACATCTGCATTAAGGGCTGAATTTTCCAAGGGATGTGAAACAGAAGTCAATTTGACGCTTGCCACTTTGYGTGTCGCGGCGCCCAATGTTTAAAGGGGAACGGACCCACCAGCAGAGATCAGAGCTCACCCATCAGTTTGAGCCTTGGTACGGCTCAATCCGCCGGCGTTCTTATCTTGCTGCAGTAAGGCTGAGTGTCACGCTGATATAACCCATCAATTATGCAAGAAAATTATTTAGGATTTTGTGGAGAATGGTGAAATCTGCAGGAATYGGCTGCTTATTAATAGAACACAAAAGAAACTCATATATACCACCATACAGAGCTATCTTCCACTATCTGCTCTTTCCTGGGATCCTCTAAAGCAGAAATCCACAGCTATACGGTATCATTTCTAAGGAATGTACAGTTTGACGGATGATTTAAAAAGAAAGATTGCTTAAAATAACAAAACCGAACAGAAAGCTGACCTCAGTCTTTAGAAGACAAGAAACTCGGTGTGTGTAAAAATCAGAGGCACATATATTCCCTRCGTTACTGAGCATACAGTCTAGACCCAGCTATATGTTGATAAAGATATAGAACACCACAAATCAGAGAAGAAATAAAGGGAGATTCCTTGAATAGTTAGATTTTAAGGAGGGACTGCCTGGCAAAACAAAACAAAACAAAAAAACCCCAGGGAATCATTTAGAGCAATGGGGACAAAAAAAAGCAGTAAAAAGTATTAAGCAAAAGGACAATAAAGGCAGATGAAGAAAATTAAGCATGAATAGAATGGGAAAAAACAAAGGAGGGGAGAAAGTCAAAAGCAAATTATTAGAAACAGGCAGAGAGATGAAAAGGAAGAATTTAGTAAAACTGGAGTCTGAAGAAGTAAGACGAAAAAAGCATCATCAGGCATTAGCAGTACATGTTAAGTCTTTGCAATATTTGTGGACTACATTTACCATGCATTTAAAAAGAGAATTGAAACTCTTTGGGAATACATTTAGAAAGTAATGTTTTGTAAAATAGAGTGATAGTAATTTATTTCTAGGCTTTTTTCTCATTTCCACACACAGAGCACAAGTAGACATTAGCTGATTATTTGGGGGACAGGAAAATAAACCAACTTCCGAGACACTTTTCCTGCCAMTGTAATACACTTCCAGTTCAGGGCACTGCCTTGAAAACGCACATCAGTTCTGTCAAAATAAAAGGAAAACTCCCCAGGGCAGAAGAAACTGTATTTTTACTCTTCATAAAACATATCCTTTTGTCCTTCCAGAGAGGTTTCATTTTTATCTGTGCAGGTTTCTATCTAGGATTTAATTAGCTGTATCAAAACGATACTTAAATCTGAACCACAGACACATGAGAGCTTACAGACCCATCTTTCAAAGCAGCGAATGCTTCCAGTGGCAGTCGAGTATTAGCAGYACTTTGGACAGGATTCACAGACCTTCCCAGGAGCAGAAACTCTGTTTGCAAGCCCTGCCTGATGCAGGCAGCCTTGCAGAAAAAGTCCCTGCACGAAGCCAAGGCATATCATGGCCCAGTACCTTAATACGCTTTTAATGGCTAAGGCTTTGTGGCTCCTTAAAGCACAATAACCAGAAACACCTAAAGTATCTATAGAACAAGAAGAAAATAGTTCCTGCCTTGAAAAACCTACTGTCTCACTTTAGAGAAATAATGAGCTGACAGCAAAACAGCAATGTTATTACAGCTATTTCACTCAGCCCRAGAAAACCCCTACTATTTATCTATTTATATAATAAGGAGATGCCTCATCTGTTTTGTCTTGGTCACTGGWTCCTTTATGAACCGTTTTGCTAAAACGGCTGTATTCGAATCAACCAGAGCAAGAGCTGCCCCAGATACTGAAAGAGGAGCCCGCTGCGAACAGCTCGCAACAGCCGCGAGAACACCAAGGCACAGAGAGGCTCCCAAAGCATTTCCCACTAGAGGCACATGGCAAGAGCGGAGTGCCTCACAGGCAACTCTTCCAAGGTGGAAAGGATGATTCCTGTGTGCACAAGCACTGGATGAACCCGCATCAGCACAACACCCAAAAATTTAGTGATGTGCCACACGGGGACAGAAATTGCTCCAACGCCGCGCGCTGAAGATGGGGGCTCACGCTGAAATCGTGTGCTGTAGTGACTTATTCCTTCTTGGGAAGCAATGCAAATGAGCTGCAAACCAAGAAAAAGAAAGCCCCAAGAAAAACAGTTTTTAACATTTGTTAATCAAAGGACTAAACGTATAGGAAGGTTCTCTTTTCTTTGACTTTCGTATGCTATTTCCATACAGGAAAATATGTACCAGGCTCGTTGCAGACGATGCAAATGTCTTGGAGCAGCTCAGGACAGCCGCTGGTCTAAGAACCAAACCAAACCGAGCTGATAATTTGAATTCCCTTATAACTCATAATTTGGGGATAAATAAAGCAAAGCAGAGATTACTCAACAGTTTAACAAGCCATGTCTAACATCTTTATGCACTTAAAAATTATAATTTAATTAGCCTTACCTGTAAGCTTAAGGGAGAGGAAAAAAAAAATACAAACTCATTTTCTCCTCAACTCTGAACTATTAAGTTCAAATCTCTACACAAGAAGCAATAAAAATAGTTTGGTTTCTGGTAGCAATAACAAAAATGAGGGCAAGATTAATTCTTACACTTCTACGGCAAACAATCTAAAGCAGATGTTTGAGAATAAAAGCGAGATGTCAAAGTAGTTAATAAGAGCTTTTCAAAACCAAACACAACAAGACAACTTGCAGCTTTATGTGCTTATATAAAACTCTAAATCACCTCAGTCAGCTTCCACCCTTGGCCCTTCTCTGTTCTATGAAGCTTYGCAATAACCAAAAATGTTATATTCAAGTCAAAACCACTGCAGATCTGTATCTGCTGACCGAAAGCATGTGTAAGTGAGCTTCGCTGATTAGAGACCAACAGCTGAATCGGGGCCCTTGTGAACAGAAACATATTCGCATGGTTTGAATATCCAGGGTCCCTGGAAGAAAATTTCTGTCTTTAAGAGACAGAGCATATTTTAAAGATATCTTAAAAAAAAAAGTTCAGATTGTATTTACATTTCCTCCAAAATACTGTGGTTTTCAGTCGGAGATCAAACTTCACGTTATAAGGTTTAAACCAGCACAGACATTCCCTAGAATCCGACTTCAAATATCTATTTGAACTTATCCACACTTTCTTGTGCACGAGTTCAAAGAATTGCGGATCACAAAGCAAACTAAGATATTAAGTCTCCAAAGCACAAATTTCAAAAAGGCCAATGCATGAATGCAGGCAGGAAAATTGAGTCCTTCCACCTTTAGCATGGCAAAAGTTTGTATCAGGTAACCATACGCACCCCCTTTTCAAATGAAACTAGCTTTTATTGTGAACACGAAAGACAGTGTGTTAAAACACTGTTTGCTCAGATGTGCTTTCCAAAAGGCCTTAAGCAGGATTATATTGATTTAAATAAAGTAAATGAGGCAAGTTCTTGCACTTGAGCTTCCCACACAAGGAGGATCTGCCAAGCCTTTTGAGTCTAATTAGTGGCGCAATCAAATAAGTATACAAGAGGCTGACGAAGCGCGCACACGCTTCTGGACTCACCAGCAAGAGCTGCTTTTTGGCTGACCAAGGAAAACCGCCTCCTAAGCAGGCCAGCCTGAGTCTCCATCTACCTGGAAGCCATCCATCCAGCAACACTGGGCTACTGTGCAGCCGCGCCGCCGCTCCAGCCCGGCGCGCGAAACACAAGCCCTCCCTCGCAGGCACCAGGGTAACCGACACCGCGCCGGCTAAGGCRATGGAAGCAAATCAGAAGCTCTGGAGGAGATGTGAAGAATAGTAGTTTTTCATTTTCTTCCTCGACTGCTGAGAGTTTGGGGTAGGGGGAGGTGTTGGTTCCTCCCTTCCCTCCCCCCCCCCAACTTTGCTGCTGGACTAAAAATCACATTAATCCTATTGYGCCAAGACAAGCTGCCCAAGAAGCTTTTAGCATGTTTGGCTTCGTAGTCTGGGGGGGTTTCTTTTTCTTTTTATTTTTAAAGCTCTCCAAGTTTTGGCAAAGAAAATGAAGGTATGATGTATAAATCTCAAGAAAATTATATTTTCAGCAGAAGAAGGCAGGGCCATATCTGAAAGCTTTCAAAGAAATCCAAACACTTTAAATCACCACTAACCCAAATAGCTTTGCCCTAGCTTTGGATGTAAACTTTTATCAACCGATAATAAAYTGAGAAAAACATGGTTTTGCCTTTGGTTGCACGTTAATCTTGGGTCAGAGGTAAAACACAACACCGCATAAACGCTCCTCTCCCCCATCCCCGTTTCACAGCCCTTGCTGCGACGGCGGAAGCATCCACCGCTGGGGCAGAGCACCGATAGCTGGGGCGCCTAAGCGATCTGCAGCAGCACGCGATCGCCCGAGCCTGAAGCAGTTCCCCTTACGCTACCGTCGAATCCGCCRCCTCACCTACTGCAGCGGCTCTGCCGGCCGGCGCCGGGGCCTTCGCAGGCAGTCGCAGCGACCGCTCGCTGCTCTCGAGACAAGCAAATTCAGACTTTGCCCATCTTCCCTATCTCGGCCTTAAACCAATACTGACGGGCTACCCGTAAGCGATACAAAAACCACTCTGCAACTCATACGACTGGTTGACTCGGAGCAAACCAGCGGCCCGGGCAGGATAATGCATCGCATAGTGCCCCTGCGCTTGCTTCTGTCAAGGGTTACGGTTTGCTTTTAATTATTTATAATGCTTTGTAATGTACTTAGATGCGTATATTGTACATATACACACAGCGGATTTAGGAAAAATGACCAAGTCCCAGTAATTAGCTTACCACAGCGCTTGGATATTGTATTTTTAATGAGATGCTTTTTGTGTGCATGAGTGTTTGTTATATATAATGTATAGACACAGATGCACACCAACAATCAGCTACGTGAATTAAACAGGTTTTAACAAATATCTTCCTTGAATGTTGTACAAAACCCAGTAATGCCCCAATCCTGCAAAGATTTACGCACAGGATACGCTCAGGGGCACACCAAGCCAAAACACCTACCTGCCGTAAGGCAAGTCCACCAGGCTCTCAGCTGGGGCTCGGACCCCGGCTCAGCCTCGTCTCCTAAGCGCTTGGCTGAGTCCAGGTCCGAGCAAGCCCAAACGCGATGCCGTAAGCCGAGCCCATCTGCTTCCCTGCAATTACCGACGGCGAGAAACCCCGCGGCCTCGGAAGCGCGGGCTTGCAGCGACAGGCCTCGAGGAGCAGCCAGCGGCCGGGCAGCTGCCGGCGCAGCTCCTTCCGCGGAGCGCCCAAGCAGCCGCGCGTCCAGCGGCTCGCGAGCAAATACTCGACACCGGGGCACGCTACGGTCCGGCCCCAACACACAGATGGGCCACAGGGGCTAAAACGTAGCGAGGACAAGGTAGCCGAGCTGAGAGTTAAGCCAAAAGGAGTACATGCCTGCTTAATTTTAAAGCAGCACATGCTTAAGGGCTTTCTGGGTCAAAGCCAGAATGATCCTTATCTCACGCGATCAAGCACCTCCTTCAGTTTTAGATCAGAATTTTAATATGACTAGTTCAGTGATAACATTAACTAGTCTGCAAGGGCAGACTGGCTCAATACTCTGGATACGTATAACAAGACGAATTTTATCAGATTATTCAAATTGCATGTGCCATTTCTGAAGCAAACAGTCATCGGTATCAGTGAGAATTTTCTTATTGATTTAAATGGATGCTTGATGTTGTTTTTTTCTTTAACTGAAGTTGGGTATCAAGAAACTAGTAAAATAATTTTAAGAGAGTTTTTAAGAAGCATATAGTGTTTCTAAGTATTCTCTCAAGGGCAATAATTTATTACATAAATCATCTTAATTTTAGCATTTGGTCCCCAACCCTGCATTGCCTCCCACAAGTTTAGAAAACGGTCCCACTAGGGACTATGCATAATTGGGGCTATTACTTACACCAAATAGATCAAGTATTCTTAGAAAGCCGAAGTTTCCAAATTTCTCCAATCAAGTCTTTAAAACATTACAAGGAAGAAAGTAAACAATTATAAATCATATGACAAAAACGCTCAGTAATCCTTACCATTTTAAAGAGTGGATTAGAAGTCTAAGACACCATTTACAGCAATTAATTGCAATTAATTGCAATTAGCGTCTTTGGTGACATTAGTCTTCATAATAAAAAAAATTGCAAAACGCAATGCAGACAAATCACAACCCTCTGCAAACTGATGTTCAGGGATGCCACTGTTTACTGACGGGGTGCAACTAATTGCACAAGAGCTGTAAAAGAAAACTTGCCTTGCAATATATCATTTATGGCTTTATTTTAAAATACACGTTCTTTAATCTGTATACTTACTGGTCTGCCTGAACAGAAAACCATTGATTTGATGCAATCAGCACAGTGCCATTTAAAGACCAGCACATTACAGAACCCCTAAGTCTTTTTGGAAATAGCTCGGCAGGTCAGGAGCACTCGCTTTCCACCAGTTGCTGCCCCACATGCTATTGCCAATCAGCTGCATTTGCTGTAGCGCATTCCAAAGTTTACTAATTAATCTCCGCACTAAACCCCACCAATGGCCGGCTGCCATTCGAAAAGATCATCATCTTTTATTTAAAGACATAGTGACCCTATGGTCAAACTCAGACCTGAGTGGTTTGGGGTTTTTTTGTTGTTTTTTTTTTTAAAGGTGTCCAAATTCTGGGTAACTAACTTCACTACAACTTCAGAGAATTTTTTTTCATTGGATAGATCAAATATTTTGAGGCAACTGCTAATGGTTTATGAGTGTTTATATTAGATGTGGTTCAAGTTATTTGTCAGGAATTAAGAAAAATTTTGTATTTTCACCTAAGAGTTACCTTCAGCAGAGAGTGTGAGATGCAAACTTATGGGGGGGCGGCGGGGGAGAGACTACTCCTTTTTTTGCAAAACAGCATGCGTGCTTTGAAGTCATGTGTTTTAACAATCGCAGCGTATTGCTACATCTCATATGCGGTTTTAAATATTGATTTCACCCAGTACACTCTCTCGCGCTGTTGCTGCGGGTCGCTCCCATTCAGCGGCGCGGACGGGCTCGGTGACCTTCACAATGACCTCTCCAAAAGCAGTTGTGCATTTTACTGTGGTGTAAATCCTCGCAGACAAGTCGAACCTGTTCTTTTTGGCACGCAGCCCTTTAGATGAATACTCTGCTGAGATTTATTATGAAAGGGGAACGAAGGGGCATTATTGCACAACATTCATCCCGCACATACAGCTAAGTTCTATCTTTTACAACTTCTGAAGGCTTTTAAATAAACAGATCTTCTTAATAGCACAAGTGTTTCTTACTTGTCACCAATTCTCTGTAATTAAAATTCAGTGTCATTTCCAAAAAGGTAGACGTGTCCAGAAAAAGCATGTGTGCTAAGGTGCTCTATATTGTTATTAATAAGTAATATTCATACTTCCTGTTACTATCCACCAGGGATTAGTGTTTCCTAGCACACCATTCAGTTATAACACTGAAGTATTATTCTATGTTGTAGCAACATACACGGCCGTAAAAGGGTCCATTAATTATTTTTGTAATGCCATGAAGTTGCTGCAGGATATTAGACTGTCTCCATGAGAAATGCACTACTATAGTAAAATGATGAATGACAGCATTTACTGGGTTTTAATTAGATTTCAGAATATTAAGAAAGGGTCTACAAAGTTAATTTCCAAGGGCTTAGTTTAATACTTTTGCATGCCTTTACGTAAATTGGAAAAATTATTCAAAATCAGTTGAATAAAAAAAAAAAAATTAAAAGTATAAAAGAATTGTGAAAGGGGCAGATTTTATCAATTCTATGAATCTGCCAGAATGGTCAGAGTAGTAACCATATCATCCACATTATCCGCATTATCCGCATTCTTTAGGGTTTCCTAATTGATCCATCAAAAAAAATTGTACTGCTAAGGGGGG